>NW_014556992.1:678326-785259 GCF_001313825.1 Dinoponera quadriceps | reverse complement strand
GGGGGGGGGGGGGGCCTGAAAATCGACTGGCCGTCGCCGCGTGCACATTCGTCGCGTTTTCACGGTCAGGCTTTATCGATCGGCGGGCGGCGCGGTGGGAGGGCGAAGGAGCGGAAGGAAAGGAGTTTCGGAGTGCATCGGGAGGGCGTTGAACCCGGGCCTTTTGGCAGCCGCGGCGCCCATAATGCAGCGATTGTGTCGCGCGCTCCCTCTCCCCCCGTCCTCCTCCACCCTCGTGATTCTCCGGGCGCTGCAGCGCGCGCGGTCCCTCCTCTCGCCCTCTCTTTCTCTCCCGGCGCAATTTCGTCGAGCTTCTCCTCCGTTCGGGCAGCGGCCGGACGGTAGGATTTTTTATTTCGCGATACGTGCGCCTTAACGAGCGTTCCTTTCCTCGCTCTTCCTTCCTCTTTCTCTCACCGGCGACGTTGCACCTCGCGTACGACTCTGTTGGCGTAGGTCGTCGATTCGAGTGTCATTTCGCGACGAGGTAACGAGGCACACGTTCGACGCCGGAATAAGAATGGAATCCCGCGAGAAAGGAGACTACCGATGCAACCGTCGTCGATCGATTATTATCGAGATCGCTGTCGAGATTCAATATTCGTCTTACCAACGCGCTTAATCCGTGTCCCTTCCGCATTCGATTAATTGCACATCCGAGAGTCTCGGCCATTCACTATTTAGACTCGATACTTTGGCGAACAAGTCGCGGCTGTTCAGACTTACTTAGCGGGTGTCGGCGAATCGCGCGCTCGATCTCGCGACGAGAAGCGCACGAAGAAGCGAGAGCGCGATCCCACCGGCTGATCCCGGAGGAAGGAAAAGGGAAGAAGAATCATCACGGGAGTGCGATCGTTCCGATCTTTTCGACCGAACAAATGATCCCGATTTCGCAATGTCGAAGCCTCGCGTTATTGCAAAGCTCTCCTTTTCGGCGCGTTCACGCCCTTGGTGTGGTTTTTCCGCGCGCCCCCATGGCGAAGAGAGCGAGGACGTGTGCAGGGTGAAGAGAGAGAGAGAGGAGAAAGGCGAGAGGGGAACGCATGTGCGAGCAACAACGATGTATTTCGGTGCAGCGCTCCATACACCGCGTGGAGGTCAATGCCCGTCCTTACTCCGGCCCAAGGAAGGAGCGGGAGGGCGAGAGGGTTGGCCGGAGTAGCGGGCGAAAGGGGGGG
This sequence comes from Dinoponera quadriceps, assembly GCF_001313825.1. NCBI lineage: Eukaryota > Metazoa > Arthropoda > Insecta > Hymenoptera > Formicidae > Dinoponera > Dinoponera quadriceps. The sequence goes on along the minus strand of NW_014556992.1, from coordinate 784,081 downwards.
CCACTCCACGGCTGAGAGGGAGGGGCGGCAGGGCGGAGGGCACACAAGCGCGGAGTGGAAAAAAATGAACAAACATCCAGCAAGATGGAGAGGAAAAGAGAGAGAGAGAGAGAGAGAGAAAGAGGAGCGCCCCTGGTACGCTCTCCTCTCCCTCTCTCCTCTTTCTCATTCTCTCTCTCTTCTTCTCTGGCCGTCACTCTTCCTCGACTATCCCTCAGCTTCGTTTTACGATGCAACGCCGACTGCAACGGCGGACTTCTTACTCCCCGAACGATTTCCTTAATGTCAAAACTCAAAGTCGGCCCTGCGAGATGTACTTCTTTCTCTCTCTATCTGTTTCTCTCCTTACTTAATCTCCTCCATTTTCTCTCTCTCTCCCCTTTCTCGCGTTCGAGATTTATTTCGAGAGCGCGCGCGTCTATAATAAGGGCTCTTTGAGATCGATGCGCTAATTCCGCGCGTGTGCTTCCGCGTCCAGACATTCGTGCGTCCGCGCGCGCCGCGTTTCGCCATACATTTATTTTTATTCCCCATTATGTAAACTTCTGACACGCTGCCAAGCGTGTTGTTGCCGGTGATTCCACGCGCCACCGGCGCGTCGTCTGCTCCGCCGCGAAGTGTATCGGCGACGTGCGCACAATATCTTACGTTGCACTTCGCCGTGCGCTCGCGAGGCCGCCGCCTCTCACTTCGCGTCTCTCGCCTCGCTGGCGAGGCGGTTTCCCGAGCGTGCACCGGAAATCTTCTCTGTTGTTGTTTCTCGTCGGGCCTCTATCGCTCATTTGCGAGCTGCACTTAAAAATATGGCGACTATAATTTACATACAACGACTCCGCGCCGCCGAGAGTGCACGAACCGAATGCGAAAAACGCGTCACACACACGCACCCACGCGTACTGTACGTGCGATCGAGAGGCGTCGGTTGTTTGGAAATTTTACTTGCACTCGAATAGCATGCTCGATAATAACATGGTGCGTAGACGCGTGATAACATTCCAGCAGATCGACAAGTTTCATTCGCGCAGGTCCTCCGATTCCTAATTCGGAAATCTCTTATCCTCAACTAGAATCTCGCACGTTTCGCGATCCTACGACGGAATCGCGTCGCTTTGTTACGACGACGGAAATAGGATGAATTAAGTGGTCATTCACCGCTGCTCACATTACGTATGAAATCTCGAGCATGGCCTCCCTTTTACTCTCTTTCTCTCGCTCGCCGACGTTGATAGCGGTCGTCGATAGCGCCGCCGCTTCCCTATCAGAAAGAGACGACGGCACGCGGCCGGGCGCCTTGATCCTTGGACCAAAGGATACGACAAACACGTAGCAGACTGGTTGCTCGTGCAACATTGATCAGACATTACGGGCGGTGTCGGTCGGTCGGTCCGTGGCGGCGGCGGGACGAGTGGGGGAGGAGGTATATACGATTACCGACACGCCAAAGGTGCGCACTCCGCACGTGTACATATCATTTTATGCCTTGTAAATGCGCGTACGTCTGCGCGCCTGTAAAAGCGTATCCGGCCGCGACGCCTGCCGGCATTTTAAACCTGTCCGATGTTCAGGGGAATAGGGGCCGCGTTTATCTATTTTTTAGTTTCGGGGACGCGCGGCATTAACCCCTTTCTTCCTCTCCTCTATCCTCCCTCTCGTGCGAGTTGAGAGAAAAATTAAGCGGCATCAGTGTCGCTTTTTCTCCCGTCCTCCCCCTCCCCCCTGCCTGTAGTTAATTTTCTTCGCGCTCGCTAAAACGAGTTTGTCTCTTCGGAATGTTAATTCGCAGGTTCATTCGCCGTGAGATATTTTATACAATCTGTCCAGGTTCTGATGCGACTGATATCGAAAAAAACATAAAACGTCAATAATTTTTTGTTTTTATTCTTTTATTATTCAAAATACACTCCTTCTGAGTCAATGCAACACTGGGAGCGATTACACATTTTGTGGAAGCAATCACTATACTCCATTTTTGGGATTCCCTTTAAAACCGCGGTCGAAACTCTTTGAATAGTCCTGAGTGATGTAACATTTTCCTTTCGTTGCCAACTTGAATTTTGGGAATAGCCGAAAGTCATACGGAGCCAAATCAAGTGAATACGGGGGATGTTCGGGCATTATGATGCCTTTTCTGGCCAAGAAATCACGTACAGTCTTGGATTTGCGCGCCGGTGCATTATTGTACAAGAGCGACCAAGATCTTTGTCCTCGGTATTCAGACTGAATTCGAAGAATCCTGCTCTACAAACTCTCCAGAATACCAAAACAATAATCAGCATTTGACTTTTCGGTATGAATTCCTTTCGAAGAAAACGATGAGCAATGTCTTGAGCGGGGTGTCCCCTCTGCCACTGCGAAATCGAAGATCTAAAAACGTTGAAATGATTCAAACACTACCATACCCACTTTTCATTATTTCGTATGTTTCATCAGCGGTTTTGCCTAGTTTCAAACAAAATTTAATATTGGCTCCAGAGATCCGGATCGGAACCAAAAACCGTATGGAAACCGATATTTTTGCAGGATCGGAACCGTAAACCACTCCGAAATTTTATAAAGCATATAGAACCAGAACCGAAATTTTTTTTAAATTTAATATTGTCTTCAGAGATCCGGATCGGAACCGTTAAATTTTTTTCAGTTTACGGTTCTTTTCGGTTCTTACTCTATAATTTAAAATAGTCGTTTTTTTCATTTCATGATAAAATTCTAATTTTCATGAAAAAAACAGCACATTGATTGGTTATCGCGACAAATAGAAAATAAACTTCAAACATATTGAACAGAAAAAGATTAATAGAAGAAGTAATATATTACAATTTTAAGGTGAATAGAAAGACAATTACCCTGAATTGTAGAAATTACCCTAATCGAACATGTATATTCTGAGAATGTTCGGAGAATATCGAGATATTCTCCGAATATTCCCAGAATCTACATAATTATTGGAAGTACAAATTAGTTCGGTCCATTTTTGTGGTCAAAAATGTATTTATTTCAGAACAAAATGAATGAACAGATTAATCAAAGTATTGTCCATCGCTGGGTACTACTTTTTCCCACCTCTCAGGCAATTTTCGAATTCCATCTCGAAAAAAATGTCTCGTCTTTTGAGGCGATTCAAGCTAGGAGCCAATTTTTGATTTCTGCGAAAGAAGTGAATCGGTGACCTGCCAAATCGTGCTGCATCCGTCGGAACAACCAGTAATCAGAAGGAGCAATGTCTGGCGAATACGGTGAGTGCGGTAAAATATCTTACTTGAGCGTTTCCAAATAATTTTTTACGTCTTTTGCGACATGAGGCCGAGCGTTATCATGCAGAAGAATAACTAAGGCACCCAATTGCCTTGCTTGTAAATCATTCCCATTGATTTAAAAGTTGCAGTACCGCCGGCATTAACACTACTCAATAAAAACTTCAGTAAGGAAACAAGTTTTAAGAACCGGAACCGAAAAAACGTATAATTTGAACAGTACTTTCATTGTCCGGAAAACCGAAACCGGAACCTTCATTTAATATTTTAGTGGACCGGACCGATATTTTCATTCGGTCCGGGTCCCTGACTGGCTCTTTGTGTTTTCTCGACAAGCGTCAAAAAGGTATATTTGTCATATTTAGCCTGAAAAATAATGATGCAGACAGCGCCTTGAAATTTTGGACGGTTATAGCTGAGATGTCAGGCTTCACAACGTATTCACTCATCAAGAGATGGCGCTGCAGGAACAAATTTAAAAAAATCAGTCGCACCTAAAGCCTGGTCAAATTGTACGTCGGTCGTGTCGAGAGAATTCGCATTTCCTTTTTTCTCCCTTTTATTTCTTTTTCTCCTCCGGAAGAAATAGTCTCACCCCTTCCCCTTTTCTCGAATTCGATGCGGAGTCTGTTATTAAAACGACAGTATCACCTGGCTTTTTACAGTTTCCCGCGGCATCGGCGTTAGAGCCGCGCAGAGACGACGGCGCGGTGTAAAGGCGACTGTAAAGGCGGTGTCACACTCTTTCTCTTTCTCTCTCACGGCTCGATGTGTAATCCGTGTAACGCGTTGTACAAAGGATGCCCGTATAAACACGGAGGAGTAACGATACGTTTTAACATCTTACGCGCTCGTGTTACGACGCGCCTCGTTATTCTCATCCATCGCTGTTTACGCAACGAACGTGTCAATATCGAAATAGCGTGCGAGGAGAACGCAGAAGGGTGAGAAAAACGTCGTTCGGATTAAAAAGAAGCATTGGCGATATACTGAGAGCGGTGGGCGTACGCGACGGCGCCGAGGTACACGAATGAAAATGGAAAGGTATATTTAAGCCGTTACATCCTCAACAGACGTCTCCCTCTTCCTCTCAAGCGGACCTATCGACTTCGCTCTCATTTATCATCGCTGTTAACCCACTGACACGGTGAACCGAAGTATCTTTCTATCTTCCTTTCCCTGCTTTTTCATTCGCTTCTTCGACACGAGTTCGGTCTGCCTCGCGTTCTAATCGTCTGTGCGTCGCGCGTCTTTCACGATGTGCGCCCAAAGTCAAATCGAATGTCGAAAGCGAACATTTCTCGCGAGAACACCACCCGGAGAGATAATTCGCGACGGAGTATCGCGCGTGCGGTTCATCGTCGAAGTAAGATACTCGTCTCGATTCTTACGTTTATGTCGACTCCGACCCCATTTTCGCGCTTTAGACACTTCCAGGGGATGAGTACAGATCGCAACTTTCTTTCGTGGGGAGGCGCCGCCGCGAAACAAATTATACGCAGTCGCGCACACGTCGGCGAGACGCGCAAACAGGAGGACGCAATGATCGCCAAGGGAAACAAATCGCGCGAGTTGTCATTGCGAAACGCCTTGGCCGTGTATATACAATGTTTGCTCAATCCGGGCCGCGCGATTCTTAGATAGCTATGTTTTGAAAATCCATTGTTGATGTTGCCGCGAGTCATAACGCACACCCACATGGCGTCCAGGTGCTTAATTCGGGGTAGTAACAATACGAGAAAGAGAGTCGAAAATGTATTGCACGTCGATTCTCTGCAACAAGAAGAGCCGGAAGAAATTGTTTAAAATTAAACATAAGTACCTATCGAACGCACAAAATCGCGCGCGAACGAATTAAAATCGTGCTTTTCCCAGTTATTAGCGCGTTTCGTTGGCGCGTCCGGGAGTTCATCGTGAATGTTTAATGTGTCTCCTGAAATTTCAATACGGAATACACCGAGAGGATTCGAGCCGCAGGATGCAGCGCCGCTCAACCTCCAAGGGGACACGAGAACGAACACACCCCGAGTTTCCGAGTTTTTCGCGCGCGCGCCAGATCCTCATAGAAAATTCAAACGCGCCGCCCGTGTCTTCTCGCCACCTTCGTGCAAATTTGGGCGAGTCCTCGGCGAGGTGAGGTAAGAAACGACTCTCTGAGCGACGCGCCGCGACGCGCCGAGAGACCGTCGTCCTCGCGTCTGTTGTCGGGCCGGCGCGCGGACGTGAAACTATTTTCGAACTTGTTCCCCGTGGGAGCGAGGATTAGGAAGCCTTAGACGAGGATGAATTATGAAACCGGCGGGCGCTCGAAGCGGCGAAACGCACCGTTGAAATCTCGCTCGTGCTCGTAACGCACTTCCTCGTTAGCGGGCAGATTTGCCCGATGCTCCATCTACCGTTTATGCCCTCGTACAAATGTGTCTCCGCGAATCCGACGATCACAACATTCGTGTCTACGCGAAGATACAGTCGGAGGAGAGGCGTACAGAGTGTGTGTGTGTGTGTGCGTGCGCGATACGTTGACGTTCACGGAGGAAATTAATCAATCGCGGCGAGGAAGTAAATGGCGACGGTTTTAAACGTTTCCACGCGACCCCAGCAGCTTTCATCTCGCTACAACAGTCGCTGCCTCGATTACAGAGTGTAATTAAAGTCGGTACAGGTCAATTTTGTGCCACACTACGGAGTAATTAAATTTTGGTGCGTGCTCGTCGCGGTGTTCTTCAAATAAAAATACATTTTGTTCCATGCATATTCCCGCAATCGGTGGACTCTTTAGACACATTCTAAAAACATTCTTTAATGAAAATCACACACACGCGCAACTATGTGCGTCGAGTATCCCGAGTCGAAATTTAGTTCCCACGCTAATCCGGCAAACTCCGGTGGAACTTGAAAGACCAATGGAGAATCTCGAAATGTAATATTATGCAGGCTATTGTCTTCCACATTTGTGATGCTATCGACGTTTACCCACTGCCGTTGGAGATTTCGAGAAGAAAAATCTCAGAATGATTTAATATTCGATTATCTCGATATTCCACCTGCCTTTCATATCTCCACAGAATTTCGCGAGAATAAGAAAGTTTCGAGAGAATAAGCGATGAATTAATTATGTAAATTACTCGGCTGCAGATGGATTACGTGAGATAAGCAAATGTTAAATAATTGATATGAGTAAATTATAGAATTAGTAAATAAACCATCAAACTTTCCTTTTTCGTAATCGGTACATTATCATATTTTATAGGCGTTGGGGACTTCGGCATAGTCGCTGTGCAACAAGAGAGATTTAAATCTGGATTCAATACAATAACGAAAAATCTTGAAAAAGAAGTAAAAAAGAGGCGTTGGCAGATTCAAGATGGGACCTGCGGAATGTTTTGAAGAATATGTTGATGTTATGATTTCTCGGGCGATGAGATCTCGTCGTAATCGAGTCATTACGTTTTAAGCCAACGAGCGTATACGCGATACAAAGCGCGTATATCGATGTGATTTAGTTATCTTTCCCGTCAACTTCTAAAATATTTCATCGGGCTCTCATCGGCATCATGGTAATTAACACGTGTTATCCCAATGGAATTGTGTCTACACAATAAAACATTCTTTTATTAAAAACGATTCACTGGAAATTTCTGTGGTTTTTTAACAAAGTGAATATATTAATACAACATATATTTGTGTACTTTTTAATATATTCCCCATGTTAAAGTAATATAAAAGTTTCAGTGGACCATTTTTAATAAAAAATTTTTTACTGCATACGCGAGTGTTAGTGCCAGTACCACGATGAAGTATCCGGAGCAGCCGAGAGTAGCATACTGGATCGAGAAGCTCGAACGGAAAATGCAGGACGTAAAAGGGTGAAGGGACGCAATAGTACATCATATATTTCCAGGTATGAGGGCATTATTTGTTATACATACGATGTTCCCGATTATAGCAGACGTTTCGCGAAGACGTTCTCATTCAGAATAAGAAGATATCCCGAGTCGAAATTTAGATTAGCATTCGTACTTCATTATTATTTCACAAACAATTATAGCTTTATGAACCTCCACCTATTTCTCCAATTATTTTCTGTACAGACATTTGTTTCATATAACAAGAAATATAGATTCATACAGTTTAATAACAGTCTATGAATACACATCTGTAATTATATTCTCAACCAAAGACCCTGAATAACTCGCAACTACGAATACCGGCCTTGAAACGTAATGTGAATCTCGCAAGAGCTGATTTTTGCGTCTAATAATGCTCCTTGGGCCGTGAGCGTGATCTTATTTGCATCTGCCAACGCATCTTTCTTATTTATGTTTAACCTTGTTAATGTACGGGAATCCAAATTTAAATCTCTATTAGTAGACACACCTAACATTATTGGACACGTAACTGTTATCTTTGCTTTTACAGCTTCTTTTTTATCAATTCTTTTAAGACCTTAAGTTCTCGTCAAGATTTCCACTATTAAGAGCAGAAAGAAGAGAAAGATTATGAAAATAAAAATTTATTGCTTTTTACCTATTTGTATACCTTAATTCCTATTAAATTATTTAATATTTGCTTATCTTATATATTCTATCAACAGTTGTGTAAGTTATATAATTAACACATTGTTTACTGGCAATTTTATGGAAAATCTGTCCCATGTCACCGGCTATTTTTCGCAATTGAATATGAAAATGAAACAATCTAATGCAAATGCAAACACGAGTTAACTCATTATCAGTCAACAACGTTTGGGCTTGAAAACACGAGTTTACTCGTAACCGGCCAACAATGTGTTAACATATCGCTTGTCGAAATAAAAAAAAATTAAATGCAGCTGGAACATCCAGATAATATATATCGAATATTCAATAATTCTAAAACGAATTCTTCAATGGAGAAGATAGTAGTAAATCGCCATTTGTATCGTCCGGATAAGCCTGTATAATGTTATATTCTAAGATATATTCTCCATTAGTAGGATCTGTCCATCTGTATAATGTTATATTCTAAGTTATATTTTCCATTGGTGTTTCCAGTTCAATGGAACAAGCAGGATTGATACAGAAGCGAAATTTCGACTCGGGATATCCGAAAATATCTTGCAGTTATCGTCTCCTACTTCGCACGCACACTTTAATGAATTCTAATAATATGGAAGAAGGAAATAGATCACAAACATCTGTACCGTACACGAGATGCAGAAGTAGTGACACGCTGATCGCCGTTAAAAGGGCGTTCCAGTCTATCAGAAACACGATTGACAGACCGTGCCGCGCATACTTGTGTATATGTGTGTGTATGAAGAATCATCGAGAGAGAGAGAGAGAGCTTATCCTGAGCGTGATTTCCGTATAAGAAACTCTGAGGTCGTCCCGGCTTGCACGAGAAGCCGTAATCCCAAATTACAGATCGCGCATATATATCCCTTCCTCCTCTCTTGAAAGAAAAAACGAGTCCGAGGGGGAGCATTAGCCAACGAAGAGGGCCCGGACAGCGGCGGCCAGCGCGAAAACAACTTCCTGCTCGTGTAATTATGCGCGAGGCGGTCTATTACAGCACGAGAGAAAGAAAGAAAGCGAGGGAGGGAGAGAGTGCGAGAAAGAAGGAGCGGTCGTAATGAATACGTTCGTCGTGACCGCACGACGATGTCTAAGGAAGAGATATCCGCGGTAATATCGTGGCTATTTAGAGGCTGTCATTATATTCGACAAAGGGGGGAATCACGGCCGCGGCTAGGGTCTCGATAGTCGCGCCGGCCGCCGCACCAGGAAGCGCGATGCAATTTAACGGGGCGCCGCTAAACTGTAGAGCGCCGGCAGCGCGCGCGCACAACTGCAATCATCTCACCGCATCTAGGCACTTTCACTAGTGACCTACTGTTACACGACGTCCTGGCTCTCGTCGGTGACGAGCGGGGCCGACTCTCTGCGTGCGTGCGTACGTGCATGCGGGTGTGAGTACGCGTTTACGCGGCCTATTCATGATTCCGTGATACACCACACGTGGCCATGTTCTGGTTCGCGCGCGCAATGCGTGTGCCTGTGATGAACGCAGCAAGGAGCATGGGAGGGGGGCAAGAGGAGTAGAATGGAATAGAATTTGCATCGAGAATCCGCCGAGAGAGCGGTCTTTTCGGTACGTCGCGAGTGGAGTAACATACGGAAGGAACGTAAATAGGAGCGAAACGGATAGAACTTTGGCAACTCAAGCTTCCGCTGTGGTCGGCGATCTCGCACGCCGGATCGTCGCGAAACCGTGAGAAAATTTTTGCCACGTCACGCCCGTGACATGTCCACTGACGTGTGTCGCCGAATTTATTTCAATCATGACGATAACGTAATAATAATAATAATAACTCGCGCGAGAGAGAACATAAACTGAGATCGACTGGAAGTCGGGTCGCATACGTTCGGGTCGGGAATCTCCGATATGAGGACGTCGGGATGAGAGACGATGGTGGTAGTGAGAAAGTTGCTAAGCAGTCGAGCGAGTAGGTGGAGGACCGCGAAGAAATGGTAAAGGCAGAAGAACGAGCCGACGCGAGCTCCGCGCTTCTTTTCGGCCGGCTCGACTTCCGCGTCACGAGAGTCATGATCCTCGTCGCGGCTGCTGGATCACGAAGCGAACCGTCGTCGCGAAACATCGATCCTCGACGTGGCGATGTTCTGGCGACGGTGAGGGAAGGAACGGATCGGATAGACACGAAGAGCGAGCGAGAGAAAGGCGGAGGTAGTTAGGAAGATAAATGGAAAATTCGCAAAATTCACGCGGGGAAGAAAAAATTGCAAGAGAGGAGCGGAAAGACGGACGGAGGGAGGTTTGTTCACGCATATGGCAAACGCGTCGATGTATACATGCAGAGAATTTTAAGGCAAAAATTACTGTCGAATTTTGTAACCGAGGAATGTATTAACATTCTTCAATTTATTATTCTTCTAATTCATGCATGCTATTTCTATTTCGAAAAAATGCTAACATGCTTTATTTCTGCGATATATAGTTTACTTCACAGCAGCTTATAAAATTTATTTGATAGAAATAAACTTTAATTCTGTGAAATAAACCTTATAATCCACAAATCAATTTTTAAATATCTTTTTCTCAATGTATTAAATAAGAAATTTCTTCAGTGTATTAAAAAGTGTATTAAAAAATTGACTGCTTCTTTTATAAGATGTTGACAAAATCGACTATTTTTGTATATAAAAAAGTGCTAGATTCAAATAAATAATATTCTAATATTTGTTGGTCAATTTTCACTTGGATCAAGTTATAAACTAAGGGACAATTGAAAATGCCGTACAAGAAAGATCCGATCGGGCCTAAAGTTGTAGAATTTACATATTTCACCATAATGAGGCCATTTAGATCCTGTATGAACTCATAGTTATTTTGCCAATAAACTGGAATCACTTGGTCTTCAGTCTTCTGTTTTTCTGTTTATCAAGTTTCAGTCCAATCTGATGTATCTTTCTGGGTAATGTATTTTCAATGTCCTTCAGTGTATTTACTTGTAAAATCCAAGTAAAATATTGTCCAAGTAAATTATCGAAGTAAATTATCCAAGTAAAATATTTACTTGATCCAAATAAAAATTTGCTAAGGATTATTAGAATAATTATTTGAATCTAGTTTAGTTAGTAGCACTTTTTTCTGTGTACTGGAAATCGCTCGAAACGTGATGAACCCAGAAAACATTATGAGATTAAAAAGATTTATATAAAAAAAAAACTATGTGTAACATTGTCTCCGTATAGAAGATTCTTCCGCGACGATGTTCTTCGGTGATAGAATCGCTACGAAACGTGGCAAAAACGTGAGTTTTCAAGGCGATCTGTGATTCGCGACGGAATTCCGGACGGAATTCTATTTCCATGAGAGAAGGCGCTCGAAGAATCGGAGGAGCCGCGTTTGCGGTCTCGTGTTTCCGTCGAAGGTTCACGCGTCTCCCCCCGAACAAGGATCATCGTCCTAGGTATCGGAGCTTCACCTTGCGTGTCTAATCGTAGCCTTCGTTACTTAAATAATACGTTTAGTTGTCGTGTACATGCCTATGTACGGAGAATGTCTTAAATCGCTGTAACTGATAAATGCATCGTCTCGCTCGCCCCGTCGCGCCGCGCTTCGCCTCGCTCGCTCGCTTCATTATACCCGCGACTATTTAATTAACATCAATGAGGATACTATACGGTACTTTCTCTTTCTATCGACCAGACGATGCACTCCCCCACGTAATAGAGAATTACGCGCGGCCGTTGACGTAAAAGAATACACCCACGTCGTTACTTACACCGCGTGTTTCGCTCGTAATTAACTTCGTAATTGATTTTAATTACAGCGAAGAAAAAAAATGGGAAGATCAGCAGATCAAAATCTATCGGGATCTAATCCATATATATTATCGTTGATTTGTATATAGATCGTCACTTTTTCGAACTAGCTAATAACAGTATAAAAATGAATCCCGTCGATCGAACGGAACGGCACTGTGATCAGATGCTGACACGCGGTGTCGTTATATAAATACACACACACACATATTCATCCAGACAGCGATGCGGGAAGTGGAGCAGGATATCGAGAGGAATTCCTTGAACGACAGACACGTGTAAATTGCGCGTCGTTTTACGAACACGCGAGGAAATGATCCTCTAATTACTTCACACGCGGTTTACCCGTTGCTCTTCTAATCCCACCGCCGGGTGCCACCTCGAACCGGCCCTGAGATCAACCTCCGTTCGTCGTGTACCTGACCATGCGAGCCGGGTCTCGGCTCCGGAGAGAGACAGACCGAGAGAGGAAGAGAGAAAGAGAGGGAAACAAGAAGGAGAAAGACAGAGAGAGAGAAAGAGAGAAAGACCATGATCGCACGCAACGTGCATAAATTACGTTCAACGAGCGTGCATACAACGGAGTAACGGCGCGGCCCGCGGCGTTCCGGCGCAGCGGTGAAAGTTGCCCGAGGTCAACTTACGACGGAGGCGCCCGACGCGCCTCTCCGCGCGCACTCCTCTGACCCCATCCCCGCTAGGCCTTCGTTGCCGCGGCACCCTTGTCGAGCGTGTTCAGACAAAACATCCCTTCCTCGACGGAAAACGTGCCCGGTTACTCGCGCGCGCCGAGTAATTCGCTCTCGGCGAGAGCGCCGTCGCGTATCGCGCGGCGTGGTGCATGAGAAATAATAATAACGAAATATACGCAATCACACCGCCGAGAGCACGTTGGAATAATAAGGCATGCTCGCGGTGTGAGACGAAATGGTAATGTTAACGCATGTTTTTCGGAATTTTCATCTGTGAATCATATGCGCAAAAATGCACCCCGCTCCGCCCCCCCCTCCCTCACTCTCTCTTTCTCTCTTCATAAAAAGTGAAACTTGTCTTTTCCTTTCTGTATTTTTTTCTTCTCTTCTTTTTATGTACTTTTTTCACAGTTATTACTATGATATTATTATGTGACGTTCTTAAAAGAATGTATACTGATAGAAAATTATACACAGAAAAAAAGATTAACTTAGAATAAAATGTATACTGATAGAAAATTATACACAGAAGAAAAGATTAACTTCAGTAACTAAATTAGTTGTAACATACGGACGTCTAAAACTTACAGTAGCAAACGTACTATCGTAAATGTCATTTAAAACCATACGTTTACTGTAGTAGCAAATGAGTTTGCTACTGCAGCAATTAAAATTATGCCGCAAAAGTTTTAGGTGACCATATGTTACAACAAATTTAGCCACTGAAGTTAATCTTCTTTTCCGTGTAGTTATTTTCGGCGTTTAAATTTTGTAATATTAGCAACATACGTGTAAAGTTATTATTATTCTCATTGACACTTGCTTTAATAACACTTACTAGTAGAAAAATGGTTCTTCTGGCTACTTTTGTGATTAAAATAAAAAAGGATATATTTGGCGTCGAAAATAACTATGATACTTTTTTTTATCAGTATAAATAAACGCTTTATCTATTTACCTCTTTCTTTCTCTTCGTTCGCTCGATTCGGCCGCGAGCGTTTCCGTTCGTATGTCCATTGACATTCGTAACCGGACCGTGGCAAATAAAAGCACGTCGAACCGCGCTACGCGGTTACTAATTGCGGCACTAGCGAGACTGCGAGCTTTGTAATGTACTTACTCGTTAGTTTTAACTTCGTCTCCCCTCTTACCCCTCTCTCCGCAATAGCGTTCGCCCTTTGTGCTTTATTGCAGTTTTAACTTTCCCGTCTCGCTTCTTATTTTAATTTACCGTTGCTTTGACTGTTTCGCATTGGCGGAGTATCGCTCGCGATATCTCCCCGGAAAGCGCGTCATTTTGTCCAACGAGCTCGCGGTGAGTCCCTTTTCAGACGTCGCATTTACGCTTTGATACTTTCAGGCAACATTCCAAATTTCCACGAGTGCATTTATACTTATTTAAGCGCGCCACTCGTCTTTTTTATTCTCTCGTTTCTTCTCCGTCTTCTTCCCGAGCGTTTTTCCTCATATCGCTTTCTTGTCGCGCACATACCCACACACGCGTGTACGCTCGCACGCGCATGAAAAAAGTAAGCAACCTACGGAGCAATAACCCTGCTCGATTGCACAGGCACCTCTCGCGCTCTATGTCAATTATATAATCAGTGAGAAAAGGGAAAAGCGACCGCAGTCGCCGCCGTCGCGCAGATATTCGCAGCGTGGGCGTATGATAAGCGTCGTAGCGAGAGAGCTCGTCTTGATAACTCCGTCGTCTACGAGTGATTTCAAGGAGAAAGTTCGCGCAGAGTCAAGTTCGATTAGAAACTTTCGCGGCATCGTGAATGGCTAAAAAAATGAATTATTTATGAGTACGTCGTGACACGAAGATAGGGAGTAATGCGGCAACGTCGGATAAGAATAACAATCGAAGCGGTAACGCGCTGACGTCGCGCTCTTATCCGACTTCTCGATCTAATGAAATCGTTTGATAAATGATTCGATCGAAAGATTAAATTTTATCTCTCCCGGGATGAAGTTTGCGTAAAATATCGCGGCTTATCTCGTACTCTTGGAGCTCCTCCGACCGGATTTCTCTCAACTCTAACGCATTTATTTCTCGCGCGAGATAATATTTCGATTATCGACCCTAACTCGGGACTGCAAGATGAGAAGAATTATCAGCTAGAGCAAAATAGAGTACCTTTGATATTGACCAAGGTATCAAAGCGACTTGTTATCGCGGCCGTTGGCGGCCTTCTTTTCTCCTTATCAACGAGTCAGCTGTCCGCAACGGACAAGGCCCATTGTCAATTCTCGTACTCGTTATCCGACAGGAAGGAAAGCGTGGTCGAGATTAAATTTTCTCCCTTTGCAAGGTTTAGGTTAGTGCGCCACGACGAATCATTCGCGACACTGATATGCCGCGCGTCGAGCCAACTGCTCGCGCGACCTCGGTCCGTTCAACGATCACGGCTGAATCAGACGTGCATGTGTGGAGAATAAATTAACAAGAAACATTGGCCGTGTAATTATTTCGTATGTAAAATTCGAAGGCATTCTTAATTATAAATTTATTATTAATATTATATAATATGCCTGTGGGAGGACATTATATTTGTACGTGGTCTCATCTATTCTGTCTTAATCATTTTTCGGAGCAGTCGCACTTAATTTCATTATAAATTATTTAATATAAATTATTATGAATTTTTTGTGTGGAAATATAGGTACACATATATATAAAAGATACGAAACTTTAAAAATACCAACCAAGGTCGCGTAATTTTTCTCATGTATATAATCCGCTGCCACGTGTAATTTTAATTACAAATTGCGACTCTTCCTTAATGTATGTTATATATGGAACGAGCCTTGAATGATGTCCAACACGTGCGAGTCTTATCTTCGAGGCGATTGACGGCGAAATATCGCGTCGAGGAGTATAGGATGAGCACGCGTGTTTTCGCAAACGCGACGTTATCCCGTTTCAGATGAAAGTGTCGCAATAAGATTGCTCGCATCGAGACGCCCGGGCGTCTTTTAGGAGGAAAGTTCGGAGCCGCATCCTCTCCATCGGACTCGCGTTCGAGAGAAAGAGAAGAAGAAACAGCCCCGATCGTGACACCCGACCGACGAAACGATGGCAGCGGCGCGCGCGCTCACGTTCGGTGCCTTTTTTAACCGCGGCTGCTTTTTCTCGCCGGTTCGTTCGGCTTTTAATAACTCCCACGCGCAAAGGCGACCACGGGACGCGGTTGGTACGTGACGCCGTGTAACCACCGCTGTGCACCAGTCAATGACCCTGGGGGCTTTAATGCCGAACGGTCGCGGCCGGTTACTCTCTCGCGATTCCTCGCGAAAATCCTGTCGCGCCGCCGGCATCGCCGTAACTCCGTCGCGATCCGAAATACTTCTCTCCCCCCCCTAATTTCTTCCTCTGCTGAGAGAAGAGATCGGAGACGGCTCGTTTATACTTTCAACATCAATTATCATTATCATTGGCAAAAAGGCGACTTTCTTTGTGGAAATTAATAGAGTTCGAACTACGTGTAATAACGTGTCCAGCCGTCAAACTTTCGCGAGAAAGAGCTTCGGTATGGTCTCGGAAGAGTTTCTCCCTCTTTTCTTTCACTCTTTCTCTCTTTCCTCCCTCTTCGATTCGAAGACCCGGGAGAGAAACGAAGCGTCGCATCGGGCGCGCGCAATACGAGGAGGCCGCACGCGAGGAGACTCTCGGACGCCCCGAAAGTCGGCGCATTGTGTGTCCCGGCACATACGCCGGAACCCATTCGGCGGACGAACTCACGCGAACGTCCCCATGGAAATTTCCGCTTTCCTCGGGCCTTCGATCGGGCCCGTCTTTACGGTTCTTTTCGCGGTGCGTCTCCTATCTCCGTAAATTCTCTTACGTCCCATTCACTCGACACGTCCGGCCTCAACCCTCCTCCCCTCTTCTGTCTTTTTCAGACTCGTCTTCTCTTTCCCTCTATCCAGGCGGTCCACCCACGCGCGCGTCGCAACGTCGCGCTCGTCGAAGCGCCCGCTCGCACCGAGACGCACGCGTAAATATACGCGCGCGCGCGCCGCGGTTGCATTTCGATGTATTTTTACGCCCGAGTCATCGCTCCCACGGTGTATTTTTATCCGACGCGAGTGATATGTAACGGGCCTCCCTCCTCGATCGAGCGAACCGAGCGCGGGGGCGCGGAGTAAGAGGTGGCGGGGCAGCAGGAGAAGGGAGCATTGCCATCGGCGCGAGGAAAAAAAGATCGGTCGATCCGTTACTTCGTCGAAGTGCAGCCTCGATGCAACGCGACGTTCGTACGTGAAACGGCATTCGCCACATCCTTCCGGAGGCTGTGAAGGCCTCTCCGAGGTCTCACGAGAAACGTCGAAGAGCCAAGCGTTGGCAGAAAACGCGCGGTATGATCGCCTGAATGGAATTACTTTGGGATATTTATTAACTCTGACGGCAACAAGTTAGGCCTGTGAGGCCTGTACGCGTTTCCTTTCGCTTACCCATGTTATACTCTACTCTTATTACTTCTATTACTCGGAAAAGGAACTTGGATTTATATGACCACGAGAGAAAAATATTTGCTATATGTAACTGTAATCATCACAGTGTGAGAATGTAGTCAGGAAACCATGTTACTATAATGTTAGCGATAATAATCGTACATGTATGTTGTTACTACTATTTTTGTAATTGAAACTACAAAAATGGTCTGGTTGGCACTGAAAATAACTATAATTTGTCTCAGCGCGCTGCTATTATTACAACCTGATGCAATGAGGTAACTGTTTTCCAGGCGACGACCGGTCTACAAAAATATAAAAATTGGCAATAAACTTAATGGTTCATACTTAAAAGATTAAAGATATGTAGAAAACCGTGATTTTTACAATTATTTTTTATAATGTAGGCCTGATAGAAACTTATGATGTTACTTCAGCGTCAAGATCGCAAATATTAAGGATTCTCTACATAAATTTCTTATTTATTGAAAGAAATACTTTCTATATTTTCTATGCGATATATATATTCAAAACAAAATGATGAGTAATTCTGAAATTTCTCTATAATGTTCCTATATTAGTCTCTAATATCACAGTATTTTTTAATTAAAATCTTAACGGTTTAGAAGAAATTAAAAATAGAAGTTAAAAATAGGACATTAACCTCAAGACATACAACTTCAAGGTGTAAAAAAATGTCACCTTATCACTTGCGAATATCTCAGCTTCCGAATGATCAATCATTTTCTAATTGCGCTAATAATCAAGTCATATTGAGATGTACATGTAGTGCAAATTTCAATGAATTCTTACAAAACTCATTTTATGTTACACAACTTTAACGAGCGTTCTCTCCCACCGAAATGCCCTGCCTTTCGGTTTTTCAATTGCGCGAATCTAACGGAACTTTCGCGATCTGCAAAGTTATCCGATAACTCAGTCTCGACAGTCTCGTTCTCTTAATCATGGAAACATCGGTCGATCGATGCCCCGACGCGCCATTTCGAGGCGCTCGCCGACTCGGAGAATTCCGGAATTGAAATTTGAAGAAAAGGGCGTCGACCTCTCTCTCCTTCCGTCGGAATTTGATGTATCATGCCATGAAATCTCGCTCGACTCGATTATGCCCGAATAATTACACGATAATTCGAGCGAGCAATCGTCTAGTTTACCCTCTCCCTCCCTTCCCCCGAACTGCTACCGCGCGTTATTTGAATTCTGATTTCACGAGAAATATAAAGTTCGTCGCTGTCGCAGGACTCCGCTAAATCAACACTCTCAACACTGCGTGCTGTTAGATAAAGGGATTATACACGGCGGAGTTATGCAAGCGGAGGGAACACGCGCGTGTGCGCGTTTCCTCCTCGTTCGCCTCGCAGGAAATCCTTCGCGTGTACAATGCACTTCGCTCGAGGATGCATAACGATCCATTCCGCGCCTCCGTGGACGGGCGTTATACGGCTCGGTTGCGGAAAAGCGTCGCGCGATCCGCGAGCTGCCGAACTTTCCTCCTGCTGCTCGAGCCTCGAGTGTAACGCGCCAGCGTCGAGTCGCGTCGGGCTGTTGATTATGTAAATCGCACGAACGTTCGTTTCGCTTGCAGAAGTCACGATATCGCGTTTTCCAGCAGAGCGAGCATGATAAATGCTCGACGGTCCAGGTATATACGCGACAATTAACCGAGTCCAACAAATAAACTCTGTGATATATAATGTCCGTCCAACAAAATATCGATCAACCGTTTGTGATGAGGTTTGTTTGCCGATTTCTCTCGGATTTTATCAGTTGCGGTATGAGTTTGGCAAACGGACCGATCAATTAAGTAGAGAATTGATTCGTCCAATGCTGTTATCGCCCGGTAGATAATTTAAGCGAACTCTTGTGTCAAATGTGGCTTCTTAGCCAACCAAGTAGTTTCTAAGCCACTCTTACATTTTTATCAGTGAAAATAAATTGAGAATATGGACCTTAGTATCTAATCTTTATCTTTTAACGGAGAATTTCGATAAATATATTCCCGCTTGGTTAAACTTGTAGGATTAGGCTGTTCCACCGCGTGACCCCCCCCTAATTGTAACCTAATTTTTACAGTAATTTCGAATGTTTATTTTCTCATCATTTGCAATTCACGTTTAAATTATCCCATTGCAAACATAAACCGCGTGAACTCTCCGGAACGAGCTTCTTAACGTCGGATCGTTTTAAAAGAATCAGTCGCTTGACAAATTTCAAAGTACCTCGGATGTGACGCAACGTCACATCGAAGAATCCAGACGTTTATCGCAACCGCCGAGATAACTCTTTCCTAGAGAAAGTGTCTCGGTGTCGACGACCGGAGGCGGCGCAGTTACGTAAGACCATGAAATTGTTGCAATTGCAATTAGCAGTCGGCACTAAACGTATGCAGATAACGCGACTCACGAGTGTGCGTGCACACGAGAACGTAAAACATAATGGAAGAATGCGAGAGATTGAAGAACGTGAGAGAGAGAGAGAGAGGGAGATGTCGACGCGGTCATTACAGTACGAAATCACGGCTTTACGACTAATTTTACGACGGCGAATCTGTCTCTCTTATCTCGCACGTTCGATCGAGAGCCAGCGCTCGATTAATTATGCAGCGGAAACAAGTCGGCGATATTTTCTCGCGCGAGGAGAAATTTGGCCGACCGAGTCGCACAAACAGACAGCCACAAGGTGGAATCCACGCGAAGGAACGGGGTCTCTCGTCGCCGATGAAGATATCCTTCTGCCGCGAATTATAAATACACATCCTCGCGAGATATACGTGACATCTCTCCTAAAAACGAAGAGCCGTCGCACGTATTCGTGAAACGTTAAAAAGTATCGAGAAGCGACGCGCGCACGCTCGCTCGCGCCGCCGCATTTCAGGCGCATCACGGCCAGATGCATTTAACGAAGTTAACCATAGCGCCGGATGCGAAAATTCGAAAGCGTCCATGCGAGCTTGATTAAAATTCGATACACGCTGACGCATTAAATTCGGCGGTTTACGCGAACGGCGGCGTCCGAAGATTCGTCGTAACTGCTTCTTTTTTTCGCGCGCAGTCGTCGTCATCGCGGCTAAATTAGTTTCGCGAGGTTGCCGCGGGAATGAAGAGAGAAAGAGGGAAAGAGCGGGAGAAAGAAAAAGCGCGCATCCCACGCCGGTCGGCGAAAAGCCCGGCACCTGCGATTCATTCCTCGGAAGACATTCACCACTGGGCGAGCGAGAAACAGCCCCGCACGGCTGCGTCAGATCGAACCGACCGAAAACGTTCTCGCGGGGAACTCGCAATTCGCGTTTCAATCTCGTGAGATTTTCCCTCGCGCCGAGATCTCTCGAGCTGCGTTCAAAAATCCTGCTCGACGGGTAGAGCGGCGTTTATTAACTAACCATGATAAAGAAATCTTTCTATCTTAAGTGGTCAATTAAATGCCACACTATCCGTCGAATAGGATTTTTGAACGTAGCTTCTCCGCCCCTTCGCGAATTTCTCTCCTCCGCGCAAACTCGTAAGATCACGGGGATAATTCGCGAGGATGGATCGTTCGCAGTTTATTGCCACGTTGTCCGACCTCTTGTTTCACGGCGCGTTTCATATATTTTTCCGCGTTCCCCGGGCTCTCCGTCGCAGCTGCTCGATCTCTCGAAACTGTCGGATCCCGACGACTCCGCCGGCGTCGAAGACGCTCGAGGACCGGGGACATAAATTCGGCGCGGTCGAATCTATCTGTATCACGACCTCCGGTATTTTCTGCGGACGATCGACCGACCGTCCCTTCTGCCCTCTCCTCTGCCTGCCTCACTCACTCCGCTTTCCGATCCGCAACCGACGATAGATTCGCGGTCCCGTTGCAGCGGATGCAGGACGAGAGAGAGAGAGAGAAAGACGAGACGGGCAGAGGGAGAGAGATAGAGCGTGGTGGGGCATCGGGTGCATCGTCCTCGGGGAGAAAGTCTGTTGCGGCGGCGTAATACGTGATCTAGCCCAACCTAACCGAGACGGATGATAGCGACGGCGTGCACCTAGGCCTTAGGATAAGATTCGCCAGGATTGGATCTCGCTTAACCTACTGTCGGCCGGCCGCGAGGAACGACGACGGAGGTTGCGCAACGCGCGAACGGCGCTCTTCCGCGGCACGAAAAGCGAAACGGGATCCCGCGGCGCGAGTCGACCCCGTCGCGGAATTTTTCTCCGCTCGCGATAATGTATTCCACGATCGGCCGGCATCTCGCCGCGAGCGCAGGGCGCCGCTGATGGGAAAAGAATGCGCTCCTCGCCTGGGCGCAACATCGAGCGCATTCGTCGTCGTTCGATTGTACAGGATACTCCGAGACGCTCGGTCTCGATCTTAGCTCTCTGGACTCTGATTGATTTTCCCATCCGCCCCAACGTCTGGCCACTTTCTTTCCGAAATACGAGCGACGTGGCGCGACGAGGAGTCTCTTCGCGAATTCAATTTTAAGGCCGCTTTCTAAATTTGTCGAATTCTAATTCGAGATTCGACTACCGACATCTACCATTTCAGAAACTAATTACTTGAGGAAATTAAATATCGAAATTACTAATAAGATTATTCATTATAAAAATTAATCATTTATACGGTTATGCGGTACATTGATATATATTTTTTATTTAAAGAAAACTTCGATACATTTTTCATCGCACTTTTTCTTTTTAAGGAAACTAATCGTCAAATTGATTATTTAAGAATTTTTGTATGCGTTGACACATATTTTCGAGGTAAAAGAAAAGAAGATTTGCACACCTCGTCGGACATATCGTGTGAAGGTGCGAGCTCGTTTATCAGAGGTTTCGCGTGCAACGACAAGAGTCCTTCGAAGAAATAGAATCGCGCGTGGACTTACCGGTCACCGACTGTCGCACTTGTAACCTAGTTAATTTTAATAGCTCGTAAAAGCCGGGTACGAGCATTGTTCCGCTCGAGAACGAACGGCGCGACCGATAAATGCGGCGTTTCTGTAGGAATGCGTATATACGCGTGAGAATCGCTGCTGATAAGTCAAGATATCACGATTAATCCTGCAGAGGAGAAAAGATAGATAAATACTTTTATTATCGCTCTAAAGCTTAACCTTCTAAGAGCGTTACAATGAATACTTTTAAGGATTTTTACAGATTTTTTAATATGATGTACTTAAGATTATAGTTTGAACGTTTAGTTTTTTCAGGCACGAAGGCGAGAAGTAATGATAATTTGCTAATCGTGTTTGTCTATTTGGTTTATTGCATAGATTTATGAGAAATATGTTGTGTATAAATTTGAGCCTGATTAATGTTATATCGACGCAAGTTTGAATATAGATCATGTTAGAAAGAGAGGGAGAGAGAGAGAGAGAGAGAAATAGATAATAAATAAAGAAAGTTCTCTTTTCCGCAAACGTGACCGACAGCCGTCTGCCGTTAGTCGCGGAGCGCATCGCGAGAGTCGATTGAGAGCCGATTAAAAGGTACGCAATCCGTTTGCGTAACATCGCACGCATCCTCCGTGCCGAACTTTCTCCTCGGATCGGCGCGTATCCGCGCATGCGAGTGAGCGGATTCTGCGGCGATCCTGCCGGCGCGCAGGATTGCGTGATCCTTTTGTCGCGTATCCGCGACGCGAGGTGAAGGGCAAACGCGTCTTTTGCGAGCGTTCATCGTTTTGTTAAAACGCATACACGCATCTCCAGGCGCATGCACAGACGGACACGACCGTTTTATCCTATTCGTTACCGCGATACCCCTCGTTTGCTCTTCACATCGCCGTCGGTATTGTTTTTCGATGCATCTTTCCGATCGCCCGATTCCGGGCGAAGCTTCTCCGCGAGCTTTTCGACCCGACACAGGTTATATTGAATATCGATTTCCTTCTTTATATAAGCGTTTCGTAATAATGAAACCTTTGTTCGCGGATCTGAGCGTAAACGCGCAAATTTTCAGACCTGCGCGCGCGTACCTCAGCGGGTCTGATGGCTGTAAGTCTGATAGTGAGTAAAAATTGACCAGCTCTCAGCTAATGTGCAATAATAAATAAACAATAAACAAAAAAGGGTAATTTATGTATATGAAGAAAAAAATTTGGCTGGATTAATATGGCAATAGACGAGTCAAATACGTTTTGGTTAATAGAAACAGAATTTCCGATTGATATAAATCCAAATTGGTTTTTAATTAATTCAATTAATTTAACGAATCATTTTTCTCCATGTATATGCTGCAAATATACACAGTCAGTGGCGGGAAGATAACGATATTATTTCTTCCAATGAGATTTACAACGCGTTAGTATCCAATAATAGGATTTGCTTTCTTAATGCTATCCCGCAGAAGATATATTTTCCAATCGGAAATATAATTTCCTAAGTTCATCGCAAAGTAAAAGTGTCGCAATCGGTGGACATACGTTGTCTCGAAGAGGCGAAAAGTGGGACAAAATATCGAAAAATATAATTTCCTGAAAATAATAACTATAAAACTGTTTAATGTACCATTTTTTTTCTAGTCTAAGACATTCAGTAAAGTACAAAAGTATCTTTTGCTTGCACGGAACTCTGAGATTGTCGGCAGAAATTTTTATCTTTGTGGTTGTGTTGGTTTTAACCATTTTTTTTTTCTAACGTGTATCGTTCCACGGAGTGTAAAACTATTATCATTTGTTTGTGGCACAAGCCAGAACCACTGGTACTTTCTGCGGAAACTTTAATTTGTGTGAATGTTCACGCATTCTTTTCTCTTTTTTTGCTTATTTATGTTAATAATGACATATTTTCCACAGTTTTAATGTGTTTTGCATTTTTTACTGAGGTGGAACTTAAAAAAAAATTACTTAATTTTCGCTCGAAATTAAATGCATTCTTCGTCGGCAGAGAACGCGAAGAATTGCGTGTCCGACGAACCGTGCCGCAGCCACGCAGCGCCACGTATCGCGGAAACATTAGGTAATCACGATCCTGAGGCGCCAAAGAAATGCAACTCGTCTTGGCTGATGCAAGTCACCGCGTTGCTCGCGCGAGATATATCTCCTAGGAAACGGCATCGAGGTACCAAACGTCGCACGGTGAATAGTCGCCGTTGACGACGATAAAGTCGTCCGAATAAGCCGCGAGGGATCCCCCTAATGAACGACGATAGAGACGACGCAGTGGAGAAAAATCCCGGCGGACGTGCACTCACCGACAGCTCGGGTGATTTACGATGCGCTTTCGGTTCTCGCGCGCGAAGATGCGCCGCCGGAGTGTATGGCGTCAAAATTGGCGTTTAGAAAGTAAGAGTAGAGCTCTGGAGGTGCCGCGCGCCGGCTTTCATTGGTCGCAGGGATGCGCGTAATCGCGGTCGAGTCGTGTTTTCTCTTTTATCGAAGGAGGTGGTGGGCTCTCAATGCGAATCTCGGATCAAGAATACCACCGCATAATACATCGGCGGCGATTCTTCGTCGTCTCATTGCAACGCCACGTTTTCGGCTGGCGCATCTTATCGGTTTCCGAGCGTTCGAGAGATCCATTTAATCCTTTGCGTTTGAAAGGCGCCGCAGCGACGTTATTAAAAAATGTCATATTAAACCTTGTTTCACGAATGAAACAAATTTTTATTTGTCAATTACTCGAACCGTTTTGCTCGTTTCTTGTAAAATTTGAGGATCGCTGCGGCGGTGCCTTTCAAAATTTGAATCTAAATCTGAACTAGCTATTATTGGTTTCAAACTGATTTAAAACCCGACAGATGCAACCGTAGCATCTTTCAAATTTTACAAGAAATTTTGGATGACGTGTTACCAAAATACTATGCCTTTCCAAGGCAAAGGGTGAAGTGATTGACGAGTGAAAATTTTATTTATATTTACGTGTATATAGAAAAAAGTGTTAGAATCGAGTAAATAATTACTCCACTACTTCTTAGTATATTTTTATTTGGATCAATATTTATTTGACCTAAGTAAAATATTTCTCAGGTAAATTATCCAAATAAAATATCTACTTGATCCAAGTGAAATTTATTTAATCAACGTAAAAATTTGCTGAAAAGTATTGGAGTAATTATTTTCTTGAATCGAACACTTTTTTCTGAATATGATCCGTTTAATATTAACGCGACAGAAATTATTCGTATATTATTTTCTCTCGAAGTTCTTTCGTATCCCCTCGAAGTTATAAAATTATTAAAATTATACTTTCAATTATAAAATATGTTTCAAAGTATCTACAACATTCTCTATATCACGATTGCCATTAATATATTTATGTAATACCTAAAGTGAACATTCCATCGCCCAGTTCCATGTTACTAAACCGTGACGAAAAAAAAACAAAAGTTCTCCTCTGGGCATCGATCACATAATTTTTTCTCTAGGACAGAAACGTGAAAAGTGAAATATTTTCGAATTAGGAAATTTACACTTTTCATGAATTCAGGCTAGAAAATAAAGATAAATGATCAGTAATCAGCGGGATCATGAATCTTCTCCTCTAGTGCGAACTCCTGAAGAGTGTAAATTTTCTAATTTGAAAACATTTTACCTTTCACTTTTCACGTTTCCGTCCTAGGGGAAAACCTACATAATCGATATCGTGATCGCACAATCAAATCGCCTGATCCCCCGTTCCCCCAGCCGGTTCTAGGTCTACCGACACGTCCGTGACCGCTTGGCAACTGCGCGTCATGCCGCGAAGAGCGAAGTGCCGACGACTCTGTGCGGCGCATCCGACCGCGCGTCAAACGCGAGTGAGAGCGGTCGCGCTCGGCGGGCCGCGACTCGCACGAAGGAGGTGAAAGTCCGACGGGCGCCATAACCGTTTCGTACCACCACCACCGGCATCGGTCACACCGCGTCGCATCGCCACCTAAGAAGCCCGGGGGTCCGGACACGGGCCCGGAGTGACCCGGGTCCGGTCCCGCGGCGGCGCACCGGCGACTGGCGTAACCTAGATGAGCCGAGGACCGCTAACTTGTACTCACGGTACCGCTAGCTCCACTGCTATTCCGAGCCGGCGGCGCACGGTGTGTGTGCGTCTACACCGGCAGACCGTCGCGCTTCCGGGGTTTCCCTTTCCGTCTCGTGACTCACGAAGGAAAGCACGAGACGTGCGCGAGCGAGCGAGGAAGCAGCCGTATCTAATTCGACCGCTTCCTCGGAGAAGGTCGTCGGCAAGGAAGCACGCTTAAGGGTGCTTTTGCCACCGGCATTGCGATCGTAATCTTGAATGATCGATCATTTAACATTTGTTTTATCCGTATTAGCGCTGTCATTGTAACCCGAGTATTTCGATATTCGAATATCGGATACCACTATGGTAGTCAATATTTGTGAGTCTCTGCAGTGTATTTCATTATTGTAGTATAGTTCGTTATTTGTCATCGTTAGAAAGATCAATACAGTCAGATAACGTGTAAAATAACCGGATATTCCAGTACCCTGATAGCCGGGTAATGCCTCAAAGAATATTATCTCAGGTATTCGGGATTTTGACACCCCTAATTTATACTCTCCAAGTTTCTTGGAATGAAATTTCACTTGAAAAATAGAGCGATAGCGGAGTCATTCGAATTTGAATGATTTTTTACTTGTATGAAGTGAATTCTTCGATCTGAATCGTCGAATACATATTTTTACTTAAAAGTAAAGAGTGAAGTATTCCACTATCATGGGAACAATTCACTCTAATCGATTGAAACTTCGTATGGAGTTAAACTCCATTGTAAGTTTGAGTGAAACATTTACTTTTGCGACATCGAGCAATATTTGCACTACTGCATCGAATAAAAATACTGCTATTTTTCATTTGTTTTGAGTGAGATTCCACTTTAAGAAATGTAAAGAGTATATCGTGGACATTTTTCCATCAGAGAAATTTTTACTGCAAATATCTTTGACACGACATTATTTATTTCCGAAATTAATTATTCCCGATATTTAAGGTAGTTGGTTCGTCAGAGCATTTTTCTTAAAAATCCTTTTCAATTTTGGCTGTATATTACATGGAAATACTATCTATACGTCTGTAAGGTCAGAAAACGATGGACTATTCGGAAGAGATGCTGAGATATTCGCAACTAAGGATGGTTTACTTTGATCACTTTTTATATATATTCTTTGCGGTTAATATTCTGTATTTGATTTCTTTTTTAATTTATTCTAAATCATATTTCGGACTTTAATAACTGTGATATCAAGGACTAATATGAAGACATTATACAGAAATTTCAGAATTGTTGACTATTTTGGTTTGGAAATATAACCATAAGAAATTTACAATTTATAATATATCTGCAATATATATGTATATATAAACACATGTAAATGTTTTTATTTATATACATTTTCTATTATATGTGCATCTCTATTAGCTCAACTAACATGTGAATAAAGCATTAATAAGAAAAATATGCAATAAATAACATCTCCGTATTTATAATATTGTGTGCACTCCATACACATACACGTATTTATCTTAATCTTGCACGCACAAAATTAACATTTATTACTCAGATAGTTAAACAAAGTTATGAGAAAATACTTTTCTCAGTAAATAATAAACTTATATAAGGAATTTTTAATTTCACAACTGAAAATCCGGCTCTCTACGGACTAACTACCTTAATTATGACAGATAGCGAGCAGAATCGCGTGCGTTTTCGCGAGCGTGATCATCCGCAGATCGGCTAAATGGTGGCGGTTCGAGACGCGGACGCGTTTGGCGAAAATTCGAAACGCGTGCATCCGTTCATGCTTCTCTTTTTAAGCTTTCAGGACCTCCCGCGTGCAAAAACACTTTCGTCCGGTGTGTTCTACCCCGCAGCGTTCACTCGTCCGCCGTCGTAGCCCGCTCGCTCTCCCCCGCTTTCTCGTGTGTCCCAGCTTTAGCCGCTGAATCGCCCGCGGGAATGCATGGACGAAACCATCATTCCTATCCGCATTCGAGGGCTCTTATGCGATCTCACCCTTGTAACGCGTACGTTTAAAGACCCGCCGTGCTTGGTCGTGGAAGCTCCTCCGGGCGTTTCAGAAATGGAGACGCGCGACTAGCGATTTACGATGCGGAGTGACGTGGTTCACCGGAGGCACGTGTAGCAACTTATCGCGACGACCGAAATCTAAAAGTCTAAGGGCATCGTGATTATAAAGTGTTTCAAGTGGATAGCGCTATCAACGTACCGTAAATTTCCACCGATTCCAGATTCGATGATTGATGATAATAGTTTCTACGTTTCCATAACTTTCAATGGCCTTTTAAGGGCCGTCTACATTAGTCATCAAGTATATAGTATGATGTAAGCAGTAAGCCAATTGGATTCTTACAGTTTAAGAATAATCGACTTGGTCAATTAATCTTACTGCATGCTTTACGACTACTGTAAAAAGTTCTTAAACAATTTCCTAATGATACGTTCGTTAACATTATACGACGCAATATCAGGGTATTATGGCTATTAGGGGCTTGCATGAGTTCATCGAATTTGTAGGTTTACTATTGCGTCATCTTTTAGACACGAAACCAACGATTCGGACAATTAATAGTAATCGTAATAAGTGACATCTGATCGAATCAGGCAGTTACCTTAAAAGTAGTATATTTGACTCCCCTCCCTCTAGGCTATACTCTTTTAAAGTTTCAGAAATGATAGAAAAGATCTTAGGCATTTTGGATATCTGAGTGGAGCAATCAACAAACTATTAAGATCCATGTCATGAGCAGTAGCGCGATTACAAAATTATATAAGCTAATTTAATATTGACTTTTCAATTAGATATAACGTATGGCGAACAGAAAAGTAACCAAAAGAGCGAAAAATCAGATAGAGGCTTGCAACGAATCACATTGCTTTACCTGTGACTAAAAGTCCTGAGATAAACATAAAAGTAGGGATGAAATATCTTAAGGAAGAGTTAAAACAGTTGTAATGATCGAAAGTAAATACTTTAAACCATGATCAACTAGAAACAATGACAATTATAAATAACCAAAGAGTTCAGTTGAGTTCAGAAGAAGATGCAGGAGTACATATTTATTAACGCACTGACTGAGACACACAAATATATATCAGACGATAAGATACGGCAGACGTTATATGAATAGAGAATCGCTACATTAAGATTTTTTGCTCAATATATAACTAATTTCGCGAATCCATTTAAAGTTGACATAAAGTGGCAAAAAAAAAGTTGGATAACGATGGACATGCATTGTCTTGAAAAATTCAAGTTTCAACATTTGAGAAATGGGAGAATTTCCCGGAAAGTCATAATCCCGACATATTCGAGTACCGAAGTACAATAATGTATCTCCACCGACAATGGCAAATTGAACATGACTACTGGTTTCATTTCTATATAAAAAATATGGTTAAAAACTTTACAAGCTCCTGACGTAACATCATCACGCGGTAAACGGTCAGTTGAGTGTACCGTTTCGAATCTTATTCAATTTCATTTCTACCGACACGATACGACGTCGCGTTGAGTATCGTGCGAATCTACGAGCGAGCGCTAAGCCGCGACGACGTCGGTGTATGTATAAGCGACAGACACTCCGAATGTGTTCGACGTTAAAACGACTCTCCCACGATTCGCGGTAGCCGATAACGAGCCGCCGCGAATCGCCTATTACGACTTCGGTGTCTGGATCCTGATAACGGCGGACGATAAAGCTAACGCCGTGTACAACTCCACGCTCTCGCTTTCCCGCTGTCTCTCTTTCTCCTTCTCTCACCGTGTCGCGAGTCGATGAATTAATCCGGCAGACACGTTCGCACGTCCCGAACGCGAATCACACGCACGCACGTATGCACGCACGCACGCAGTTTGCAGGAAAATCGATAAAGCATTATCTGCTTAACCGCGAGGGGAAACGTAACCGAACGAATTTCGAAACGGTACCCATCGCCGCGTTGCATAGCTTGACTTTAAGTATGCATTACCCATAACTCAAAATAATGAAAAAATTATGAAGAAATAATAAATTTACCTATATTATATTTAAAAGTGACGCCGAAAGTTTGACAGTAATTCACAGTCTGAATTAAAAGTTATTCCACTTTAAATTGGATCGTAAGGTGAAGTGAGTTTAATAAGAATTTGACGAAACTTATATTACGTATACATTGAAATATTATCTAACTCATTATTCGTACAATTAGAAAAAGATTGACTATTCGAAAGTTGAGATATTTGTAATTAAAATTAAAATTTTTTATATGTGTTCCTTAGGACTAGCATGCTATTTTTAATTTCTATTTTTAATACTTCTAAACTAAAAATAAGATTTTAATGAAAAATTACTATGATATTAAGAATTAACATGCAGAAATTATACACAAATTTCAGAATTATTTACCACTCTGTTTGGAAAATAGAGCGGTATATAGTTCATAACTTATGGTAATATTCGAAATACATGTATACATATTTAAACACTTCTATATTTCTTCTTATTATATGTGCATCTCTATTAAATCAACTAATGCGTAAAATCAGGATTAATAAGAAAAATAAAAAATAACATCTTTATATTTGTAATATTGTATATATTAGGTGAGCAAAAAAGTTCTGAGCTTTAGATTTCATATAATCGAAACAACAATTTAAATTTTATTTATTTTCCTACCCTTTTACGGTTTTAAAGCGTTGACATTTAACCTTCTAAAATGCCATGCGGTTTGGTGTTTGATGCTCATAACCTCAAAAATCAGTAGTATTCACAATGGCAATAACAAAAGAACATATTCGACTTTCCATCCACTTCGCGTTTTATCTGAAGAAAAATGCTGCTGAAGCCACTGAAATGATTTGTGCTGCATATGGAGAGAACGATGTAAGTCATGCTACGTGTAAAAGATGGTATCAACAATTTCATCAAGGAGATTTCAGTCTTGAAGATGAACCGCGTGCTGGACGCTCTCAAAAGATTGAAACGGACGAATTGCAAGCATTGCTGGATATAAATTCTGCGCAAACTGAAAAGGAGCTTGCAGAACATTTTGGCGTTACGCGGCAAGCCATTTCCGTACATTTATATACAATGGGAAAGGTTCAGAAGGAAAGCAGATGGGTTCCGCATAAACTGTCCGAAGACAACAAAAATCGACGGCGTGACACTGCACTCACTTTGCTTTCAAAGTTCCGGAAAAAAGATTTTCTGCACAAAATCATTACAGGTAATGAAAAGTGAATTCTGTATGATAACTCTAAGCGTAGAAAATCATGGGTTGACCATGGTCAACCTTCGACATCGACGCCAAAGCCCAATATCCACGTCAAGAAGGTTTTGCTCTGCATCTGGTGGGATTGGAAAAGTGTGTTGCATTACGAGTTGTTACAACCGGGTGAAACAATCACGGCAGACCACTACCAACAACAATTGACCAATTTGAGCGATGCATTAGAAGAAAAGAGGCCATTTACTGGCCAAAGAAGTGATCCTGCTTCATGACAATGCCCGACCACATGTTGCGAAAGCGACTCAAAACCATATCTTTGCGTTAGGCTGGGAACTTCTCCCGCACGCGGCGTATAGCCCAGACATGGCGCCTTCCGATTACTACCTATTCCGATCGCTGCAGTATCACTTGGCTGATACATATTTCGTGAGATTTGAAGAGAGACGAAAATGCATTGATGATTTTATCGCTTCGAAGCCGGTGAGCTTCTATCGTCAAGGAATTTGCAAGCTACCCGAAAGATGGCAAAAGGTCATTGATGCAAACGGGGAATATTTCGCTGATTAATATTTTTATGCTTGTTTTTGAATAAAGATTGAATTTTGCAAAAAAAAAGCTTAGAACTTTTTTGCCCACCTAATATGTATATATATGTCTGCCTCAACTTTGTTTCAAACTAAAATTTATTATTTAAAAAAAGAAATAAATATATAAAAACTTAGTGTTTTGCTTAATAAATACTAAATTTAGGAGTGGCCCCTTGATGCAGCAATGAAAATACGGCACTAATGGGATATATATCCTTAAATATAACCCTCCGGAAAACTGATACTAATCAGTCTGACTCCGCTCGCTGTGGCGTGAGGTTTTTAAATTTAGCTGTGAATTATAGGATAGATGAAAGAATTACGGGATGAATTCGAGTGGCCATATTAGTGATATCTCGAATCATAGAATACAAAAAATAGATTATACTTGTTCCCCTCAAGAAGTGATGGTAACATATTATCATCATTTTTTAACTAGCACAAATTTGTAGACTAAAGCGATTGTTTGTCGTTATTAATGATATCGCTCACCGACAACTCCATCGGTTTCAAAATTTTATAAATTTTTTAATCTAGCAATTTTTCTTTTTCAGTTTCCCGTTCAATTTAATATCGTACACTATTCCAGCGCGAAATCGGCGCTTTTAAACACGTTATAGCTTATAATAGAAGTTCTATAATACGGAATTATTCCTATGGGACTCACTGAATTCGATATTAGCGTATTGTCGTCGCGCCACTCTTACAAACCGAGACCCTCTTATTGTTTTGCGCTCATCACAGTGTCGTAATTTTCTATATTTCATCCAATGCGGTTTATTATGCGACGAACGGACGGACTCTACAAATACTTCTCGCGGAATTCGCGAACAGTGGTAGGAATTTTTCGTATGCGTTACGAAAAACCGGCATCCCAATTTTCCGTGGAACGAATTTCGGTGGAGAGCACTGTGATGCAGAGCAGACGACAGCGCATATATATACATACACACATATAATCGTGTTCACTGAGTGAAAAATTATTGATTTATTTTATGTTTATCTATTATTAAAATTATAATTATTTTATCAATACTAAAAATATTTTTGCTCTAATAAAAAAGCGATATGAGCGTAAAATTATGATTACACTGAGAGAAAAAATATCTAAAAAATGGAGAATCTTTAGTCGATGAGTACTAATAACATATTTATTTAAATCTAAATTTTTTATATAATTAAATAATAATTCTTCTTTAATTTAATAATAACGATTCTTTTCATTAAAATAAACTGCTTTCAAAACTATAGATTTGAATGTATATTTTCTCATTTGAAAGAAAAGATTTTTTTAGTATAAAAATATGTACATTGATATAATAAATATGTTAGTAGAACCAATCTCGAATAAGTATTTTTTATTTTTTTTTCGATTTTTTTTTCTCTTAATGTGTAACATTATATGATAAAATACTTGCTAATACAGAAGTGTGAGGAATTTTCTCAACAGGAATTATTATTTCACTGTGCAATTATTATTATAAAATTATAATCACAGATATCGAATACTTTTCTCTCAGTGTAGCCATACGAATGATGCGCGCGAAAGCCACCTTAGCGCCAGACGTGTATTTTTTCGCTATTTTTACATCTCCCTCGCGCTCGCATACGCTTGCTCGCGCACCCACGCCACGGCCATTAAGATTCCATCGATATACAGAAATAGTATAGATAAGCTTAATTTTATTCAATTTTATTTTTATACACGCGGAGATTACGAGAGATATGCTTACAGCGGTCGCTGCCTGCGTTAATTTCGGCACACCCATGCTGAAGAACTTTTGTGTTTGTCGATCGCACCACGAAAGTCCGATTGAATCGTAAAAGCGCGTGGCTTCGCTGATAAGAACGAAGCGACGAGGTTTCGCTCTTTGAAGGCAAACTTGGAAAGAATGCCGCTTTGAGGGCGTAGGTGTCGTAAAAAAAAACAACAAAAGAAAATAAAAAGAAATAAAAGGGAAAGATTACACAAAGTGTACGGAAACTGACGCGGACAACGCGGCGTAAATTTCAGAGGAAGAGATAATAAATGTACCCGGTCCGTCGACGTATGAATCGCGCACGCGTGCGCGCAGAGTGACCGCGATGCGGATGAGAGATACGAGGATCGCTCGCCGGTGATTGCCGCGTTTTCCGCTAGGAATATTTATATCTACAAAGTGCCTGTTAATTGGCACGCGCTGTCACCTACGAAGCCGATAAGACCCGCCGCGACAAGTACATTCGCTCGTTGCGCCAGTCGGCGAAGCAGCACCGTCCAGCCGCGTTGCGACATTCCCGTATGCGTTACAGAATGGTATTTCAGTCAGAGCTCGTCACGCTGGCGTAGCCCCGCGAACGGGACGACGGCGGCACGCTCACTCGTCCGCGAGTGAGATAGATAGCGATTAAAAATAACGGCCGAGATGGCTTATAATAAGATCGTGCGACGACTCGCTCTCGTCGCGGAAAGGACGACCGCGCACGACAACCGGCGGAAGGGAAGCCTAGATAAGGGCGAGCCACGTCAGCTCGTGGCGATAAGGGATCGAGAAGTTCCTCCACCTTGAAAGCGGACCCGCCGAGTGAGCGAGAGGGGAAGGGAGAGAAAGAGGGAGGGGGAAAGAATCCGTCTCTCGGTTATTCGGGATCGACAAATTATCGTAGCTACCGAAGGCCCGGGGCTCGTGGCGACCGAAGGGGAAGAAGGCTCGTGGAAATTGAGAGCGCTCGAAGGCCGGCTCTGGCATCGAGGGGAGGAAAATCGGGGAAATTGAAAGGCGCTCCCTTTCCCTCCTTTATCGCGGCACGGAACGTCCGGCTGTCGCGACAACGCGTCCTTCTTTTGCATTCCTTCTTGTTTCTCGTGGCAGCGATAACGCGTGCCTACGGTTAGGTTTAATTACCGACACGTGACTCGACGCTTCGTCAAGCGGCTCGTCACGAAAGTACGCTGCTCGGAATGATTTTTGAAGCTCGCTCCTTCCGTTCGTTGTATCAACTATAATGTGGATATTTGAAGAATGTGGATATTTGAAGTATCGAACACCCCTTTCTCTTCATATATGCGCTCGATAAAATCGTTTAATTGATACGACGACCTAATCGCACGGAGCAACGAATTAGTACGGAACGATGGGAGATATTCATAAACGCGAGAGCTAATATTTAAGCGATCGTGAACACTCGCGGTTATGCGTTATTAGGGAACGAAATGTAAAAGTGATTACATACGAGAAATCGTCAATCGACGGCCAATGAACGCGCGAGGTCGGTGGAAACGACAAGTTGACCCCTCTCTTCCTCTCCTCCCCCCTCTCACGCTTGTCGTAGGGAAACGGCGATCGGCCGGAGTTTATTACCCGGATTTCAAGCGCGCCGTAATTCACGAAAAATAGTATAGCGCGCCGTTCGTAATTATAGTGCGAGCGCTATGATTACAGCACGGTCCGCTGCGCGCTCCAGGGAATTCGAAAACGCGCGTACACACACCGGGGTCTCTCCGACATTGCGCGAGGTGAGGTGTGCGTTTGCAGCATACATGCTCCGAGCGTGGTTCCAACGACCGTCAGCAACGTCGGTAGCGCGGTGGCATTGCCGGTTCCCCGTCTCTCTCTCTCTCTCTCTGCCTCTCCCCTGCTCACTCTTTTTTCCCTCTTTCTCCCTCCCCGTTTCTCGAATGCGGGGGTGACGAGGGGAAGTACGGTCGACCGGGTAGGGCGACGAGAGGGGTAGTAACCGCTACGTCGTCGCTACGGCAAACGTGGTGGTGGGAGTCCACGGGTACTCCGCGGGGTGGAGGGACGGCCGTTCGGTGGCAGCAACGGCGTGCTCGGTGTCATTGCCTCGACGCTCGGGGCGGCCAGTGACTCCATCACTGACCTAGTGCCGAGCGGCACCGACGGCCGACGGCGGAGACCGAACGCCAGGCCGTCGACCTCGGCCGGCCTCCAGCACGACACACACCGACACATCGAGCAGCGCTCCGCTGTCGTACACATCGCGCTTCGTGTCGTTCTTCGTCTCTCTCTCTCTCTCTCTCTACAGATTCGTTATACCTCTGCTCGTTGCCTCTGCCGCCTCACCGCTCGTACGTAGCGCGTTCTCGATCTCTCGGGTGCGTCTCGGGTGCACACTCCTCTCTGTTTTCCTCTTTCCTTCTCCGTCGCTGGCTCTCTCGGTTCCGAAAATCACGTAGATCGCGAAGCTCGTAAACGAGGGTCGATCGTGGAAAAGAGACGGAAAGGGAAAGACAGAGTTCATCGACGGGGAGAGGAGAAAGAGAGCGAGCGCGCCTCTCACTCTCCGCGCGCACTTTTCCTGCTCGCTGAAAGCCCCTCGCGTGAGGTCGGAAGAACGATCGCTTTCTTCTGCAGGAAAGTGGGATCGTTACACCGCGGCCGATCTCCACCTCGCCGCGCGACCCTCTTCCTCGCCTTTGACCCGCGCGATACGACGAATGCGCGCGGGTGCTCGTGTCGCCTTCGATTCTGGGTTAAGTAGCGAGGGACGAACAGGTACAAGGCAGGTCGCGTGCGCTTTAATCGACGTTGCGTCGCCGGCAATGCGTTAATTGCTTTCTTCCGCACTCTCGGCCGCACACTTCTGTAATTATGGCGGTTTAATCGGCCGAGCCTTTAATTAACGCGTCAATCAGAAAGCCGACAGTCCGCGGAAGAGATCCTTCTGTTCTCGCCGAACGGAGCGTGCAACCACTTTTCTCGTTTCGTTATGATTTTCACGAGCTCGCACACTCGTCGTGCAATAGGAACGGCCGATCGCGACTCCGTCGAAACGCGTGGTGCTCTCGGAGCAGGGTTCAAAAGACCTTCGGAAAAAGCGCGATCTCCGGTGCTCGCGCAGCGTCGCCGTTGACCAGTGAGTCTCGCCATCTAAAAAGGTAGCGACGAACGGAATTCGAGTCGAGTCTCGTTACGTTACGAGCGAAACGAACGAGACGAAATTGAAACGCGGGACATCGGCGCAACGATCGCCGCGAGAAAAAAGTGCCCTCTTGACATTTATCGATTAAATTATCGGTGAGTTCATCCGCGCACCGCGTCTGATTACACGCGCGCGCGCAATATTTTTTCAGCGAAAGTAGGTTAATCAAATCGACGAAAACGACGACCGTTTCCCCGGGACATCGTCACGGCAATATGTTCTTTTGAATCATGCGAATGAGTAAACTTCGCGACTGCCTCGGTTTCGCGGGTTTGAAGTGCATTATGCACCACGAGGCGAGTCCAACAGGATATTTCAACGGAAACCTGTCAGACCTCCTCGATGCGTTATCTCCGCGATTTTAAAAGAGCATGAGCAGTCTGGCAAATGCGGATCTGATTTGCGAGTCTCGCCGAGATACGACTGGCGTCGGAAGTCTCGTCTTCGCGTACATCACAGTGACAATCTGTAACCCGTACATTCCGTAAATCGGTGCAGCATCGTGTGTTATTTGCTGTAAATCGGTAATGTCGTGGGACAATGCGATTAAGCCGTCGGCAGCGCCGACGGAAAAGTATCCGTAATTGTTTACGCATCTGGTCCGCCGTCGCGTCAAAACGACATCACGACGTTGTAACTGTTCCGAATATAATCGATATGTTGACACAGTTCCCTCCCTCCCGTCCTTTGTCTCTCACAGCTTAAAGTCACTCGAATAACGTATTCCCGAGGTTTGGCAGATTTCTCTTGGCTACGCCTTATAGATCAATAACGAAGACGCGCGTAACCTCGATGTGCGGACGAGATGCTTTCGGGGATCTTGCGAAATCTCCGACGCTTTGGCACGAATTTAACAGCTTCATTCAATGCCAAAAGACCGATTGGCAATGTGCGAGACTCGTCTCGCGTTCTCATACTAGGTCAAAAGTGCGTTGACTCTCCCGTCAGCGATCGTACGAATTCGCGTTCGCGAAAGAAGCGTCACCAGCTCGATTATGTATATTTAGTTATCGTCAACGGCGGCGATGTGGAAGCGACGCTGTACGTGGCTCCTCCTCAAAGAGGCTGGATGGAAAATCGCGGTGAAATACCCATGCTGTCTGCTGTCGCACGGCCGATACCGGTGTGTCGAGGCCGGAAATGAGATAAATGCACGGAAAGAGAAGATTTTATATGTACGGAAAGAAAAAGGTTTAAGTGAACTGAAAAAGATGGGAGATACTAAAAACTTTGCTAGTTTAACAAATTTATAACCGTAATAAACGAACGACCGGTTTTTTATATAACAGCAATTAAGTTCCAGAGCTACGTAAGATTCTACTCAAGTGATTGATACGTGAGAAATTTTTATAACAGAGCAGATTTGTTGGTATAGCAAAAAAGACAATTCTTTACAAAACATGCCAATGAAATACACG
The DNA here is from genome assembly GCF_001313825.1 of Dinoponera quadriceps. NCBI lineage: Eukaryota > Metazoa > Arthropoda > Insecta > Hymenoptera > Formicidae > Dinoponera > Dinoponera quadriceps. Next base: position 746,266 of record NW_014556992.1, on the reverse strand, counting down.
CGCGCGCGCGCGCACACACACACGTCACACAGACACACATGTATATATATATATATATATATATATATTTATATATTTTTTTTTTAAACAGTTTTTAATTTAATAGAATTTTAATATGAGACTTACAAAAACATGTTATGTTAAATATATATGTATGTTATATATAGAGTATCTCAAAGTTCACAATAAATATTTTAATAATAAATTCTTTGTAACATTCTAAGCCAAAAACTCTAATTCGAAAATGTCAAGGGAAGTCATTATTCATGACAACTTTATAATCTTTAACATAACATGTTTTTGTAAGTCTCATATTAAAATTCCGTTAAATTAAAGACTGTTTAAAATTAATCGGAGAAAGTAATTTTGTTATCTATTTGGTCGTCTGAAGCTTAGTTTGCGAGAAGCTCCCCTTTTTCAATTGTTTGTATCTCGAAAGTTATTGATGCTTCGACATATTCGTACTTGCATTTTCGTCTTAGAATGTTATAAAGAATTGATTGTTAAAACATTTGTAATGAAATATTCACACAATAAAACATACTCGTTGAGATAATTTCTTTGCTATTGTATAAATTTGATGAATCAACTAATCCATTTTTCTCCGCAATCAATATCGCCTTGTCCGAATTGGACAATGGACAGTAGCAAACGGACAATGGACAGTAACAAAACGCCCCTCAGATTCGCGTTCGATACAATCGCGGCGGAAGCGTCGTGCGGAATTGCTTGAAATCTCGGCGTTGCCCCGCGATCTGTAATTCGCGAGATAATTCCAAGCAAATCCCGATTCTCGTGATTATATATTCATGTTTCGCTCACATCGAAGAATTCAGTCAAGATGGTCTCTCTGAAATGCGAAACGAGGAGAAAGAGACCGAAGAGTCTCGTTAATACCCCTCGGCACGCGAACGATCAATGTCATTGGGTAACTTGAAAACAGAGGGAAGGAAGTTCCTATGCATACAAATAAGCACGAGAGGTACACTTGATCCTCGGCCCGGCCGGAATGATATCGGCCGTTCCAGTTTCACGATACCGCGTGGTGCCATTCGCCGCGCAAGATTCAAGGCGAAGTCGTCATCGACGGTGCATCGATCAACGCGACCGCCGCTGTTGCCGGCGAAAAATCCGCTTAACCGCGAGTTAATTAAATCCCGCTCGCGAGCGTCCAAGAGAACAATTAGGCTGCGAGCCGGTCGCGTAATCGGCTCAGCTCGATGCAGTACGCTTCAACCCTAACCTACCCCATTCGTTAACCTGACCCGTGCGCGCGTTTCCCCGCAGGTCGATTCGCTTCGAGCGTGGATTAACCTACATACACGGCGCCGGTATTCGTGCAGAGTCGCATACGTCGGGGCGATCATCGGTACAAAATTAACCTGCCTGCCCCACCCTCTCTCCCCTCGTCCACCTCTGCGCCACCGTTGCCTCCTCGTCGTCGTCATCCTCTTCCTCCTCCTCGTCCCCTTTCTTCGCTCCCTTTCTCACCCTTTCTCCCGTCCCTCCTGATTATCGCATCGCCTGCGCGATCACCCTCCTCGCCCGCTCCGCAGCAGTTCATTGCACGGCGGTGGTATCACGCGGGCCGCATTGTGAATATTCTCGCAGGCTCTCGTGAAAAAAAGGTAAAACTTTCGATATGCGACTGCGCGCGCGAGTACCTCGCGATATCATAAAATCTCCTTCTTCTCCTCTTTCCGCTCACCGGAATTTCTCTCGATCGCGATGGTATCGACGTCGTTCTTCGCACGGTTCTTTAATCCGTTCGTTAATCTGTCTTTATAGCGCGGCAGCGATTCCGCTTAAACGCTTGTAAGAGCGCGAAGAGATAAGTTTCGCTTATGTATAAATAGTTTCGCTTCGTCTCGCTCCTCCAACGCAAACCGCGCACGCACGCGGCGGTGGTGCTACAGGACGCGCGTTCTTGTATGGTTCGATCTCTTTCTTATGCCATGAATACTAAAGAATATTAAAGAATTCGCATCGCGATGATCCTCTGATGGTACCCTCTATTCGATCGACGAAAATATTTCAAGTCAACTTCAGTGGAACTTCGTTATCCGCGCGACCAATCGTTATCTCTCGCGAAAATACGCTCAATTAAATCTCCCAAACTCGATTCATATAAAGTGACGCGAAGAGATTGCCCGGCTCAGTTCGCAGCTGGCGGTCCGTCTAAATGACCGCTGAATTTAGCTCTGAAATTCAAAAGAGAGAAAAAGAAGAAAAAAGCAAGCAGATTTCCTCAGGTAGGAAGCCAGTGTGATGATTCGCGGATCAGGGGAGACCGGAGCTAGTTGGCTAAAGGAGTAAATTGGGAGGTTGATTATTTCTGCTATTTTCTAACAGATTGCAGAATCGAGTAAGCAGGGACTTCAAACATATTAAAGGTAGTTATGACTTTGGTCAACTAGCCCTTTGATCAACCGGCCTCTTCTACCTCGCGAGATCGGCGGAGGCGCGTAGAGGAAGACCTCGTCGAGGCGAAATTCGTAAACCCCCGACGCGGAGAGACGAGCTAGTGATCGTGTACGGCGATACGGTAGCGCGTCAAACGCCGGGAAAACGATTTCCGCGGGCCTGGAACGTTCCTGACGAGGCGGCAAATTCCGTTTTCACACCGGGGGGAAACGCGGCGAGCGTCCGGCCGTCCGGAGGCGAGACGGAAGGACGAGGTCGACGACGAAGAAATGAAACTCGATCCGACGACGAGTGTCTTCTGGTCGTCGTGAGAGCCCGTTTCTATCCGCTTCCTTCCCTTTCTCCGTCACCGCCGCGCGGCCGATCACCGCTCTTTCCTCGCGTCTGCAGTGCGCGTTCGCGGAAAGAGATTGCGAAAACCGCGCGAGTCGCTCGCGAGAATCGCGAAACATCGCCTTCGTCGGCGGTTTCTCGGTACGGAGATCGTCCACGGGAATCTCTTCACGAGGATTGACGACGCATGCGGGCGGCCGATCCCATCGATCATGATCTAGGATCGTTAGACTCAGGCGGAAGGTCAGAGCGGTACTCTGCGGGGATCGCGCGTCGATAATCGCGACGACGGTTCGTGGGTGTCGGGCCCTGGCGCGCGAACCGGCGACAGGAATCGAAAACTGGCCTGCGCGCACAATTCATAATCCTTCGTGAATTCGTGGGAACTAATTTATATGGAAATTACGTCGTTGTGTTGTATATTATCGTCGCGGTGTGTAACGTAGTTTTCGATGATGAAACGCCAATCGGGGATAAATTCGAGAGACGTGCCGAACGAACTGCATTCGTAATGCTTACGGCGTAAAAAACAAACCAACTGTCAAGTACGGCCGGAATAATCTATCACAATGTATCATCGCATGCACGTACATATGTGGGTGTGGGTGCGCTTACGCGTACGAAACTTCCTTTCCAATCTGCGAGTAACCGGCGACTGTTTATGCGATATACATCCGAGGAGGATAATTGGAAAAATATATCACTCGAGAATCCAGCGTGCAGAGATACGACTACGAACAGATATCCCCCCCTCCTCGCTCCCACCCTCCTCATATTTCTCTATCTACGCGCGGGATGACCCAAAGAATTCGATCATCCTGATTATTTTCCTTCAGAGAAGTGAGGATGCGCCTCGGAATTAAAAACGTAGGGCGTCTTCCGAAGTCGAAATTTTAGTCCTACATTGAGTCTAATTTAGTTCTACGTTAAAGCCGGTATTCATAGTCGGATTTTATATTTAAGACCGTCTTAAGTTTATCCGCAGAAGTTGTACGGCTCATTTCATTAACTACAAAGCATCTGAAGATGAACTTACAGTGGTCTTAAATATAAGCTCTTACTATGAATACCGGCCTAAGTCTTCAAAGATCTTCTATCGTGCTCCTTTGATGCCACAAGTGGAAACTTATTTCTGTTTTCTCCACTTGAAGACTTAACGTAGAATTTAAAATTTCGGGGTACCCAAGTCGAAATTTTAGTCCTGTATTAAATCTAGTTAGTTTTACATTAATCTCTTCAATCAGTGGAAAAATGGAAATAACTTCCCACTTGTAGCATCAAAGGAGCACTAATAAAGCTGCTTTAATGCTACGAAGAGAATTTAGATAAAGGTCCTGGTAAAGATATTTTAAATTCTACATTAAGTCTTCAAATGGAGAAAACAGAAATAATTTTTTCCATTTGTAACACCAAAGAATCACAATAGAAGAAGACCTAATGGAGACTTAATTTAGGACCAAACTTAATAGACTTAATGTAGAACTAAAATTTCTACACGAATATCGCCTCTTTTTCAATTTAAATTTTCGAAAGGCAACACTGAAAAGTGAGTTTGATTGGACAATCAAACGCGTCTTGATTAAAGGGGTCAAAATTTCTAATTCTTATGAACCAAACTTAGTTCTTATAACAATAAATTCTGTTCCCTTCAACTAAAACGTGTTCGGTCGTCCACTGTTCGGTAACTCCAATCAAACTCTATTTTCTAATGAAGGAGGTTTAAGTCAGAGACTTAATAAGACAGGGTGAATTCCGCACTGTATACACTTCAGTCCCCGTACACGCGCGCGGGGCGAAGTTCTCAGTCACGCGGGAAGGTCTACAAAAGCGATACCGGATCCGCCGTCACCCGGGGAATTGTAAATCACGCCGCGCCGTGACGGGGTTAAGTGCGCGCGGAACGCGACGGGGAAAAGTCGAAAATCGCAAGCCGGTTCTAGGGTGAGCACGTGAGCCACATGGCTCGTGCGTATAACTTACATTTTTGGTTCGTCGATGATCGGCCATCAACGTGAGCGCCAGCTGGTCGCGTTGCTCCCTTCACCTCCTCCCCCCCGTCTTGAAAGCCCCGTTCGGCGCGGAAGTCCCGGCTGGACGACTTGTCTGGGCGATAATAATCGCTGGTGGCTCCTTCAGCCGCTGCCGATGGGCTCGCAACTCATCATAGCCGAACGTTGCCTTCACTAACCGATACGTACGATCACAATGCAACGGGCCGGATCGGTCTCACCCTCGCGGGAGACGGCGAGAAGAAGAAGAATAAGAAGAAGATCGTAACGAGATTCACTTTCACTCGCGGCGCTCTTCTCTCCCCTTTCGGGATCGCGGAAGGACGGGAAGCGAGAGGTGAGGGGACCGGCGTGGGTCTCATACAAGCGACGAGCAAGAACGTACGAAAGACACAGAAAAAGAAAGAGACAGGGAGGACTCGCGAGTAGGAGAGTGATCGAAGAAGAAGTCGCCGCGGCGGATGGCGCGCTGGCAAAAGGGGGGAGGTGTCACAGTTTCACTTTTAAATTCCTCGCGCGAGCTCGTTGCTCCGAGACGACGACGACGACGAAGGCTATCCCGTCGGCGTCGCGGTTGCTGCTGGTTCACACCGGTGTCGTCGCCGCTCGCTCCGCTCCGCACCGCTGCGCCGACTAGGTCGCACCGCTCGTACGCGGGTTACCGTTACCGTGACGTCGCTTAGCCACACGGTAACGTCACTCGCGCGCTCTCTTCCCGCTACGACCGCGTAAGAGAGAGAGAGAGAGAGAGAGAGAGAGAGCGAGCGGGAGAGAACGGGGGTCCGCTGGATCGCTGAGTCGGAAGAGAGAACACAGGTGGTCGTCGCGTAATAATAATTTCGGCCTCCTACACGAGAGATCCTGAACAGAGTTCGATGACCTCGGAGAAACGGACAGTTATAGGGGGGCCAGTTCTGTCGGCAGTGGCGGATCGATGATGCGATCGTCGAGCAAGACAGTCGCTCTCTCTCTCTCTCGATCGTCTCTCTTGATCAAGGTCGGCTGGTTAACGGCGACGGATTTTCGTGGTCCTCGGTGGGCCGCGACCGAAACGGCCTCGGCCAAGGTCGGCGGTCGCCGCGAGCTCCGCTTAATGGCGGAGCTCCCTTCTGTCTGCAGAGAGAGCAATGTTCCGGGCGGTGTCACGGCGCTCTCGGCGAAATTCTACGCCGCGAATCGACGGCGGACATGACGCCGGTTTCTACAGCGGACCTCTCTCTCGCTCTCTCTCTCTAACTACCTTTCCCTTTGTGTCTCATGTTCCTGTCGGCGAACGAACAGACTCTTTCTCACGTTCTCGCTCACGATTCACTCACAGCCCCCCGGAGGGTAGTCTTCAGCGACACTCGTTGCAACGCAGTTTCCCGCTGCAGCGCGGCGCGTCGCGGCGACAACCCGCCTGGTCCCGTCTACGAACACGACGTCGCTCCTCGCGGACCTCGTCACTGTTCATCGTCCTCTTTCAGTCTTCTTTCTCGAGCTGACGGACGGCTCGACCTCTCCCGCCGCCTAAGATTCCCGGAAGCTCGGCTATTCCTCCTCGCTGGGTCCGCTAAACGTGAGGGAGAGAATTCATGGCACGTGATTCTCGTACACGAGGGAGCGGCTCGCGAGTCACCCTCGTGCCGCCCGCGCGCGCGCGAGGTTACCGGTCGTCCACCGGGCAAAGCCTGCTCTACAATCGGTCGTATATTGTGGTCGCGAATTGCAGTGTCGTGTGGCGGAAATTGTTGCGACTCACACCGTTCACATTAGTCGCAATTAGTCGTATCGGACGATACTGAGAAGCATTGTTCCGTGTAAGTCCCACTCATACGTGGGTTCACCTACTGATCTCGACGATGCTAATTTCCGTTTGCTTTTCTTCGAAAATTAGATCTCAATGACCGTCCGCTATGTCAAAAATGAACTCGTCATACGACAATAATAATATATCGTTGTTTATTGGACGCTAAAATTATAGAGTCTAGAAATATCGAGGACGCTATATTGGGAGTAACCAAAAGGTAACAGCTGGTTTTTTTACTGTCTTGTCTAAATATATATATATATAAATAGTGATACTTTTAGCATGCAAGTGGCACAGAACTTATATAATTGAATTGGAACAGTAACGACTCAAAAATAGGCGTTATAATTAAAATAAATGACAGATATTCGGTCGCTATACATTGCATGCCATGTTTACAGTGACAGTCAAAAACACTTTAACTGCCAGATTTGAGTCATATAAATTTCTCAAACTTTCCAATAAATGTATTTCCGTTTCATGTATTTCTTTTTTTATCAGTATTTTCAAATTTCGAAATCTGTTGTTACTCGTCCATTTTCACGCGCCATATTCGTCGACTTATCGTAGAGCAGGCTTAATTCAGTCCGAATCGCGAGCGTCTCTGCGAGGAAACGGGTCGTACGCGTGTGTGACGCTTGGAGGGCACGCGAGATCCCGGAGGAAGATCGCTCGCGAGCGGAAGCGACGGTCGTCTCGGCCAATTAACTACCTCAGGTCCGCGGCCGATCTCTGTGCGCGCCTGACCGTGGATTCGAGTCTCGCGCGTGATCGCCGCGCTGACGTGCTCTCGCTGCTGGCGGAAAGCGAGCGTCGAACGCGGTTGTGTTTCGGTCGATTCCGTTCCGCTTCTCTCTCCACCTATCTATCTCCGAGAGGTAAAAACGTGACTCTGACTGGCTACTCGCAAATATTGTCACGTAACCAGATTAGCTGGATTAAAGTAGCCGATGCTGCGAGTGGGTAATTGGAGAGCCGGCTGATCAAGCTCGCGGGACGCGTCGCGCGAACGATCTTAATTAATCCTACTTAAAATTCCCAACTGGAATTCCGCGAACACGAAAATACGTGCAACGGGGACTACTGTATGCGCGATCGCGGTTTACATCTCGCGTATCTCCGGTATTCTCCGACCGATACATATGTCCACGCAGATTCGAGCCAACAGGGGCTGATAATTGATGGAAAATGCGCGCGGGGAAAATGACGATTCGCTAACAGCCGACGGGCGAAGACATATCGCGTCGTCGGTAGTCGCGTGGCGAATAACGCGGGAGGCGTCCTCTTACCGCGGACAGCGCGGAGGCGCTTCCGCGAGACGGTCGCCGGCTAATCCAATATCGGTAGCGCATACATGCGAAATCCAGCGTGGCAGACGGGCGGTCTCGCCTATTTTCAACGATGCGAAAATAGTCACGCCTAGCTAACGCGACGACGATGGCGTGTACCTCCCCCGCGTCTACGCGGGCCCGGCGGAAAAGCGGCGAGGAATTTTCGAGGGAAACTCGATCGACCGGCGGAACGGACTCGTCTATTTTCATTGACGCGTGCTGTTACGGCGCAACGACGAGGAGACGCGCGCGTTTTATTTATAATCGCGGCGACGTCCGCAACGCGCGTTCTTCGCCGAATATCACACGTGTGTGCGTGTCCGCTGCACGCGTGCGGCTCATTGAGGCCCCGCCGAAGAACGGTCTGCCCTCGTCTCCCCGATTGTCGGTATCCTCGCGATACACCGTACTTGTGCACAAATTGCCGGATTCTCAAAATTCTGGATCGCTGCCGAAATCCCCGGGGGGTCGCTGCTCCGAGCCTCGTCTCGGCCGGATCGAGACGTGTGAATTTTTCGCCGAGATATTAATTCGTAATCTCACAGCGTCGGGGCGATCTTGTCGCCGGAAACGGTGGCTCAATTTTCCGCGAGCGGCGTTTCCTAACGCGGAAAATCAACGCCACCCTCGGTTACTTCGAAAACGCGAAGTTGCTCCGATTAGCGGGAGATTTCTCCTCGGAATTACTGAAAATCGGCCGCTCGCGGGGAACCGTTATATTCGAGAATTCACAGCGAGAGAGAATCCGGCGAGAATAAACAAGCTTCCGCGGAACTGTCGCCGTTGGCGGCGTGATAAATTTCTCCGTCCGAGTCGCCTCACGTGAAGAACGCGGAAGCGCAGTTCCGTAAACGGAAACCAATACACACGCGCGCGCTTTCGACTCGGCGGAACCTATCACGAATGTCATTAATAATCGTGTTACTAATAACGTATCCAGCGTCATTAATTCCCTAATTATTTACGGAAGGCAGCATTCCCCAACCGCGATCGCACGTCGGCACAGGCAACCATAATTATCGATAGTTCACCGAATGCGAAACTTTCAGGCACTAATAAACATACTTGCTCGCTCTCGACGAGCTTTCGCTGGCTTACATCTCTTCCATCTTGCGTAATCCTTCGCAGAATCGCACGCACAGAGATCGATCGATCGATCGGTCGGGCGAGCAGATGACCGAAATTCCAAGAGATTTCGCGGACGCGAACGTTCGAACGACGCGACCTATCGATGAAGAACCTGAGAAGAACAACGGCCGATCTTCGATCGCGACGGTCAATCACCGGCGATCCTCTCGCGCGATCACACACGGTGTTACACGCCGCCTGCGAATTTCGACCTAACGCATCGGCGTCGCGACGGATCCTCTCTCTCGCCCGCGCCGAAACTCGAAACCGTAGAAGCCGGGATGAGAGAGAATTCTCCCGATCGAGCTTTTTCGAACGTACGCGTACGTGCGTTCGTCACACGTGCGCAAGGGATACTGGCGGGGGGCACGATGGGAATCGAGCGTCGCGACGCGCGTGTTGATCACAGCGATGCATCGCGAACACACAAGATGAAACGTTGTATACTTAAATTTCGCTTATTTAAGTATCACACTGCGTGCGTTGTGCTGACGTTGACGACGACGGCAGTGGCGACGACGACGACGACTACGATGCAGAAGACGATGACGCTCGACGAGTTTAGGCTTCGTCCACGTGACTGAATCGAGAATGACGCGTCGAGTGAAAGAGTTGGAATGAACGAAACGGAAAAGAAACAGGAAAAGTAGAAGCGAAGGGAAAGAGAGTGCTCCGTCAGGTGTGTCGAGGTGCGTTCGCCTGCCTGCGTGCGTGCGTGGACGGACGTACACCGAGAGAGAACGCGACGGAGAAAGTCGACACGCCGGATAGCGGAAGCGAGACGGGGCGCGAGTTTAGAAGCGTTTTGCCGGCGCGAGCGCGAGTGACGCGCGCGGAACGCGAACGAAAGAGAGAGTGACCGCGAGAGAGGCGTGCCGGGAGAGTAATGGTAGTGAGAGAAACAGAAGGGGACACACGGCGCGAGTTGAAGATTCGCGACGAAAGGGCGCGAAGGTCGCGCGCGCCGGCAAGTGACGAAATCAAGAGCGTTCGCGCTAAACACACAGATAGAGAGAAGGAGAGGCGCGAAAAAATCCTCAGTAGCGGCGAAAGCGTGCAGCGATCGCGGGGGTCGCGCGATACGACGAGAGGAGCACGTTGCGCGCGTAATCGGTCGGTCGCTCGCGCGCGCGCGTCGTCTATTTATACGTATGTATGCGCGCGAGATGCGTGCGTGCACGATGAATATATCCGGGAGTCTCTCTCTCGGAGCGCACGACGGTGTCGCGCGAGTCTCTTCTCCTTCCTCCTTTTATCGTTTCTCGCCGCCTGTGCGATCTCGGAAAAACTCGCCGCACATCCTCCGATAATCTCGCGGATGATCAGATTCACCACCAACGATGCGCCACTGTCCCCTCACTCGCCAGCGGGGATGCGAGTGTCTGCACGCCGCCGTGGTTAAGAAAGATACGCATATATATGTGTGTATGAACGAGGGATGACGAAACTTGGTCACACACTGACGCGCCCGCGGCACACTCGCGTACTATTTGACTGCTCCGCTCCGTGTCCGCGAATCGGCGTTTCGCGCGCTCGCCGGCCGAACGAAACAACAAACACCGCCGTACACTACTGTCGGACGGTTGAGTTCGGTCGTCGCACTCTCGCGGCTCTCCTCCTCGGCCTCTTCGCCACTGAATAATCCCTCCTGTCGCACCACGGGAAACTAGCGCGCGCCACGGAGCTCACGTGGGACAGCGACGTCGTCGACGACTGCGTGACACTGACGATACCCGTCGTCGCGTCTGCCTCAACGACGACGTTGGAAGACGAGAGGAGCCGCCGATGAAGAGAACGGTCCTCCGCGTTTACCGGCTCCGTCTGTCGCGCGCTCTTCCTCTTCTCACGGCAGACGCGATCACCCGCGCCGGGCGGGTCGGAGAGAGAGAACAGTTCGAGCCGTGAGTAGTCACCGGCGAAGACGGTGCGTTGACGATGTTATCGGCAACGACGTTGGATTACAACTACCACTTGTGCGGCGCGTCGGAGCGCGCCGGGACGCGCGACGACGACGGAGAAGACGAGACACCGCGGAGAACGTAACTCGAGAGATTGAGAGCGAGAGGAAGAGAAAGATAGAATGAGAAAGAGAGACGACGCGACGTACGTACGAAAGAGAAGAAGAAGTGGAGTAGAGCCGGGAGAACGAAGTGTACGCGAAACACGCGCTCCGCGGTCCGCGCGATCTCTCGGTGTAACGCACGTCGTAGGGAAACACACGCGCGCGGCTTCTCTTTCTCTCTCTCCCTCCCCCCTTTCCCTCTCACTCTCTCTCTTCGTCGTTCTCCCTCCTTGCCTCCGTTTCTCTCTCACTCTCTCTTCCTCCGTTCCTGCGCGCCCCGGCAAAATCGCTGGCGTGCGAGGAGAAGCGAGAAGGCTGCGTAGGGACAGTTCGGGACAGAGGGAGAGAGAGAGAGACGAACATGTGTCTATGCAATCGGTGTATTGTATATATATAATTACATCCGAGCAGCACACGACGTGTATATGAAACAACAACAAATGTGTACACGCGCGCTCGTATACGTGTATATCGCGGAGATAAACCGAAAGTGTCTCACGCGCAAAGAGAGAGAGAGAGAGAGAGCGAGAGAGAAAGAGAGAACGGCCGAGCGAGGCTTCGCGCGCGCACGGAGCACACACGAGATTACGAACAAACGCGGAACAGACGACGACGCGAAGAGAGGCAGCGCGCGCGCGGCGCGAGCGACGTAGCACTCTAGCAGCCGGCAGCCTGCCGCTCGGGTCAATGACCTCTCCTTGCCGTCGACGAGTTCTCCTCCACTCGCCACCGTTCCGTCCCACCACCTCCGGGCACCTCCACCACCACCACGCGCTCGTGTATTCCCCCCGCGTAGACCCCCACCATTGATCGCGCGATCCCCACCGACGATGTCGTACGTTTTCCCACCAGCGAGGAAGCGCGGTCACCGGCGTCGTGACGCTCTCGGGACGCGCAGCGTCGAGTCGCCGCTTCGACGTCGCGCGCGAACGTCGTTCCGGCGCACTTCGAAGGGGTGAATTCGCAGCTGGCCGCTGGAGGGGGCAGCGCGCGATGGTAGGGGCGCAAGCTCCCTTCGGCACCCTTTCACGTCGCGCGGAGGGGTGCGCGCGAGAAAGAGAGAGGGGAGGAAGGAAAGGGTGCTGTTGGAAGGCCGCCGCTGTCGTCGCCACCGCTTTTGCTCGCCGACACATTTCTCTCTCTCTCTGTCATACACACACGCACATACACTACCACACGCCGGAGGCAGCGTGGGGGCCGCGCGCCACCGCTCGCGAGGCGCGCACGCCGGGTTCACTGGAACAGTGTACCCTCGGAGCGGTGCAACGTTCTCCTCTCTTCCTGATTCCGTTTCGCAGTCGAGACTTCCCTGCCGCGCGCGGGAGGAAAGGAGGGAAGCCCGGAGTGAGATAGAGAAAGAGGGTGGAAGAGGGAGATATACGAGCGAGCGAAGCGAGCGCGGAGGGTCAGTGATGACCGATTCCGGCGATAACGGGGCTAAGATCCAGGGTCAAATTCGATGCTCCCGATGCCGAGAGAATGTCCTCTGTAGTTGAAACTCGGTCTTACGCCGGAATTTGATCTTGGAACGTGGACGCGCATCGAGGATGCGCCGATCTCGGAATCGGCGTACTTGAGTTAGCCCCGGCGATCGATCTAATGGCGTTTATTAGCGACTTGTAAATCGGCGTGTTTCCCGACGAAATATAGATAACTGCCAATTACATCGTTTTATTGACCTGTCACGTTTTATCGTGGGATGAATGTGTGGGTAGATGGGGATATTAAGAAATCCGGCAAACCGAGGTTATTGGTATATGAAAGAGAGAGAAAGAGGGAATTCCGCCGATTGCGCAACGGAGGGTATCATTTGTAGATCTTGTAATATTTTTAATGATTCGAGAGAAATGTGCAGTTTTACATAACGGTATTTATTATATGTAATTACAATTATTATATATTATAATTTAGTTCGAGAGAAATTTGTTATATTATACACTTCTCTTTGCAGCGCCGCCGTTGAAGAGTCTTTTATGTCCACGTTAGAGGTTTCAGTTTCATTCAATGCCTTTTCATTCAAAGTTTCGCGGGCTCGCAAAATATTTGCGCTCCTCGCCCGTATCTGCTCATTATGGGCGACGTGTGAAGCGGCGGTAGCAGTGTGGTGCTCCTTTTTATTTCAACAAGCACTGCCATATGGCAAACACAAAACAAGGTGATAACGAATAATGCGTAACTAATAGGCCCACTCGATCATACATGTTGTACGCCATCGTGCATGTTTGCTGTCGCGCGCGCTCTGCCGACAAATATCCCCGCGCTTCAGGGTCAAATTTTCACTGCCGTGCGTCCTTGATAGATTAATGGGATGGTTATCGCGGAGAGCGGATTCGTCGATTTTTCCGACCTTTGAGCACATCCGTAAATAACGACACGTAGCTGTGTCTAGACTAACAGCGTTTCTTTATCATGACTAGTTGGCGCGATCAAAAGCGTCGGAGATTAGATCTCGTACAAACAGCATTCTCGAAATATATCGTGTATTCTGAAACTCTCGAGACTCGTTTTTATCGGTAAATTTTTTGGCGAATTTTTAGTGCGTCATTTCTCGAATGAAATTTCATATAAGCTCAAAGCGCGATCTTTTAACGCTCGTGAAAAATGGTGGAATAACAGGACGTAAATAAAAAAGTGAAGTCATGAATGACCCAAATATATGAATATGTTTGATTAAAACGAGACAAGAGCACCAAAAATCATATGGAGCTATAAGCAAGAATATATTTTTCAAAAAAATATAATAATATAATATAATATATCGACGTTGTACAAAAATTATTAGACTAAAACTTTAATATTTTTAATTATCCGTATAAACATTGCATTATATTTTTAATTAGAATATATTTTATGTTAAATTTTCTTATATTTAAAATTTATAATTCTCAATGAGAATTTTATTTATTTAAAACTTATGGAATTTTTTTTTTGCGAATTATTCTTGTTAGCAGCATTATATTTGCCTAGTCCCGCGATATTTATTCGAGTCACGAATACGCGATGCTGTGAAAGCTAATTAATCACCGATCAGGCCAACGACGATTACTTAAGAATCTTTTTTCACGGGAGCTTCCTCTCGATCGAGTCGCTCAAGGTCGACAACAGCTGACACTCCCGTATTTTGTGTGAAACGATTCGCATTTAGCGCCTTATCGATGTGGAGTTCGTTATGTAATCATCAGCCAACATCCGCTGGCATCACCTTTGCGATCGGCTTATGACTCTTCAAACAATTCTTATTGCACAAATAAATATGATTTCGCGTCTGTGGTGCGCAATTACAAAATCACACTTATTATTACACTTATTTACTAGAAGAGAAAGAGAAAGGGAGAAAAAAGAAAAAAAAAAAGGATACGATTTGCTATACAAAAATAATACTGTAATAAAAATTACCATAAAATTTTGTAATGTTAGACCATATATCGGAAATCTATAAATCTAGAATTATTATTATAACTGAATTTATTATGTGAAATTATTATATATATTGTAATATTTAGTGATGTGTACAATAAAACAGATAACCACAGATTACAACACACATCATAATTTCAGTTATAATTCCAATATGGTATAACATTACAAAATTTTGTAGTAATTTTTATTATAATCTTTTCTTTGTGTATCGGATATTTCTTCTTTCGACAGATGTTGAACAAGAAAGAGAATTATATTAATCCACAAATGTGATTTTAATTTCACGATTTATTGCCGACAACGCGACAGTATCGTGAATATTAACGCACTTGTTAAATTCAAGTTGAAATCGCGTACGTGCGACGTAACACAATAACCATAAATGAAATAACTATTTGCTATTGACGACGTGGCGCGCGCTCCTTATTTTAATATGCAAATATTTTCCAACGAGCGCGGGAGGCGGCGGTGGCAACGACGGCGGTCTGAGTGCATGAAGTTTAATTGCGAGAGATACGTGAAAATCCGATATCGCGTTTCCACTCAGGAGTCCCAAATATTAACCCTTTGCACTTGTATCGCACACTGGGCTCTGTGTCAATACAATGTGGCCCGAATATTGATATTTCACGTGAAAATATCGAATTTCGCAGAGCGCATACGCATGAGATTACTTTGTCAAATTGATGCGTCCTCGTTGTGTGTGTGTATGTATGTGTGTTACGCAATTATAATATTCCTTCTATCGCGCGCGTTGCACATTACGCGCGGTAATCAGCGCATTCTGGCAAAATAAATGCCGAAGCGTAAATTCAATAAACAGTAGTCACGCGCGCGCGCGCGCACAAGCTACTTGTGAATGATAAAATCGATATGAATAATACGTGGACTATCCTCTGAAATTAACATACTACAAACAATCTTGAATGTAATCAGTTGTGTTCATCAAAATCCGATACGGGCGATTACAAAATAAAATTATTCGTTATCGGCGCATTAAATCTTTTTAACACGTTGGCAAATCATCCTTTTCCCTTCCTCTCTCTTTCTCTTTCTACTAGTTTGCGAAATTTTTCAAATCATTTGTTATAATGATAATGATAATGTTGCTTGACACATGACATTTTGGAACTTAACTCTATATATTCGTAATTTAAACTATACTTTTTTCTTCGTTTCTATCTAAATTAACTCTTTGTGACATATTTTTCATTCTCCAATTTATAAATTTGTAACCTACTTTAACGTTCTTAATGGACACAGCCCTAGAGCAGTAATAAACGGATTCATCCCCTCCTCTCTCTCTCTCTCTCTCACTCTCCATATCTCTCATCTTTCTCTTCTATGATACCACTTACGGTCGACGAACGGTCGTATTCTTCGAGAAGTGGGATACGAAGAATCGAGAGATATGCGTTTACGAATCGGAGCCTAATTAACTACTGTTCTGTCACTTACGCTTCGCTTCGCGAAGAGTTTCGAAACCACTACAATGTTAGCCACAATCATATCTGCGAGAATTTGGCCTTCGCAGTTAGAAAGCCGTTTATCGCGGGTGAGCGTTCCTGGTGTGCAACCGTGCGGGAGATCCGACGCGATGCGCGGCGAGGCTCGTCCCCCTTNGGGGGGGGGGGGGGGGGACTTCACACTCGGCTCGGCTGAAGTTTAAGGTCAGCCCGCGTATTCGGCCTCCTCCCGACCGAGCGTGCTCTTATCGGCGGCTGTTCCTTGACGATTACGTGCGTCGTGTGATCGTGCGTAGCCGCGCTCTCGGCCCACCCACGTATCGAGAGAACGGAGCGAAGCGCGAAAGTGGGGTCGAGAGTGTCAGCGGAGCGAGAGAAAGAGAAACTCATTCTTCTCTCTCGCTCTCATACTCCCGAGAGAGAGAGAGAGGCGCGAGATCAGAAACGCATGTGCGGCCGCTCGAGTGTTCGCACCAGTCCTTCATAGGACATTGACTTTGAGATATCGTCGACGACTGGCTGCGACGACGCTATCTCATTTCGGCTTATCGCACTTGTTTCGCCGTACCTTATCTCCCCGCTATGCCTCCTTAAGTCACCCGCTCCTGCTCTCTTTCTCTCTCTCTCTCTCCCACTCTTTCTTGCGGCCTCGTAAAATCGTCGCCACCGTTGGCGTACGATTCCACGCGCATGCATGATCGCGTCTGTCTTTCTTCGCCGTCTCTTTCTACCGACGACGGGCCAAATTTAATTAATAATAAAGCAAGTAGTCGTCAATAGGCGCCCCTCTTCCTCCAACGGCCGCTGTTGATCCCCGACTTTTGCCGCCTAGATACGAATAAGAAACTCGTCGTGCTCGTTCTCGCGTTTCGCGCGTCATCGATCTACAATTCTACACCTGTATAGAATGTTCTCGAAATTGATTCTTAATGACGGACAGGTGGATGGATTGTGTTTCATTTATGGACGACAACGTCGAGAACAGTAGCAATCCGACGTCGTCCCAGAGAGACTAACCGATGAGAGAGTACGAAAGAAGCGAAGTCCATTGAAGTTCGAGGGAACAATGAAACTCACGGTATTTAATTGCCAGCTAGAAACTCGTCTGGTCGCGCGCGTCCTTCGCGAGTAACGGCAACACGGCAACGGCAGGAACTATCGTCGCGACGGCGTACTTTGCTGCATTCGCTTTCGCAGGTCCGAAGTTCGAAGTTTGCAATAAAAGCGCTGCTGCCAGCGCGAGAGCCTTGACACTAATTAGCGGAGAATGGCACGCTTACACACGAATGCAGAAAAAAGTATACGCACTGCATAGACGCGGAATTAGTGCCCGTCGCTTTATTATTAAGTGATATGTCGCGGTGACGTTGAAAGTGACGGTGAATGTACCGGGTGGAACGAGGGACGAAAAGATTTACTTTGGCGTTTCAACGCGTTGAATGCCGTGATGGTCACAGATGACCGGCACGGTGTCACCGTTACGTTTCATTAAGTTATATACAGAAGGAAAATAATGCAGTTGAATCGATAAAATTTTCAACAGCGGTATAATTGAAGTAAATTCTTGATTCAATGGCAAATATCGTTAAAACTATTATGTTATGTTTTGTTTCGATAATTAAATTAAATTATTACGTAGTAAGAGATATTTTGTATTTGTGCTAAAATCAGTCCTTAAAATTATTGTATTCAACTTTTAACATACCCGTGTGTTAATTTAACATATTGTGTTTATCTCAATATATATTTTGTGTTAAATCAGTATCCATCATATGTAAGTATAGAAACACTTGTAAATGTAACAATAATACATTTTGTACTTCAGTATCGATTAATATATTATGGATATTAATTTTGCGTTAATTTTTGACATAATATTTATATTACTTTCCTACACATTCACACCTTGCGTTAAATTAACATACAAATTTTTGTGAACCGCTTGAGACATGTAAAATGTGTTTAATTTAACATGAAATTTTTTATTATGCAGTTTCAATGATATCGCTATTGTATTAAAAAGATTTACTCCAATTACGCGTACTGTTGGAAATTCTATCGATCCAACAGCATTTTTTCTGTGTACACAACATAATCATTAATCTATCTTTCTTACTGATTGTTCACCTTTCTCTACAAATTCTTTGTTTAAAATAGAATTAATTGCAAAAATAATTGACCAATCGGAATAAAGAGCGAATGGAACGAGATGAAAGACATATGTACCTCGAATTATATTTTTTTTACCGTATCTCTTTGGTAATCCGATTACCAATAAAGCTTTTGTGCAACCAATGGAAATTAATGTAACTGTTAGCGTGTTAATCGCCACCGAATGTTTCTTATCATCGAAACATTAGACATTTTCGATGAAGTGGTTGTTGACATAAATAGTGGCGCGCTCCCGATCACGTCTCGATCGGCCTTTCTCGTCGGAATCCTGGCGATTTCTTATCGCCAACTTTCGAATGCGAGCGCGATTGCGTCGATCAACGGAACTTTTGCCGATTGCTCAAGTTTGACGGTGCAAAGTCGTTTCGAAAATGAAAAATAACAGGATCGCAAGTTACAGCGGCCGCGATGCAGCAGCAGCAGCCGATATTGAATGGCGACGCGTTAATAGCGAAGTTGATGTATCAAGGACGAGAATATCCCATCGGTGCGAAAATAAGCGGGACTTTGTATGCGACCGCAATGTAGAGCGGCAATTTGCATAATTGCAAAAGCGAGTAATATTTATTCGCGAGAGCCGAGAGTATAATATAATGATCGTACGCCGGTGTTCGTGACGCAGTTTGATTTTTAGTCAAGGAGACATTGCGCGAGGTAGGATTGCGTTATTTAAAAGTCGTCGGGGTCGCGAGGGCGCAACATGGCGGCGGCACAGCGCGTCTCGCTGTCGCGGAGTTCTCTGATTTGCGGTGAAACAGGCAGAAACGCGACGTGTAACGTAAGTTGCGCTGCGAGTTACATAAGGCCGAGGGTGAAGAACGCGAATCGCTTCTCCGAACTTCCGAGAGTTCCTCGATGCTGTAAATTTACAGATACTCAACACGTCCGCTACGTCGCGTCGTATACGTGCAACGTGTCGATTTTCATGAAAGACCGACGCTGTCACGTGATGTGGCAGCGATAATTTTCAATCAATGTTCACACATTTAGTATTAAATCTGTTTGATTTATTACATAAAAAAACGAAAGATACACGCAGAGAATTTTATAGTAAATGTTTTGCTATATTATTTTGCTATATAATTTCGTATCCAAGGAACATATTGACATTTTATTTTAATTTATTATTCTTTTGTTCTATATATATGCTATTAATATTTTAAGAACTCTCTGAAGCCTACTAAAAAAATGTATTATGTTCCTCAGTAAAATTTACCAAGTTACTTAGCAAGATAAATTTTACCAACAAACACTATTTTTACACTGCTAAAAACATAAGAATGAAAACACATAATTTATATGAAACGTATTTATAATATTCACTCCGTGTATAGTAGTCTGTGGACGGTTTTCCAGACGAATAGTGCAGTGATCGTATTCATTTAATTTTCAAAGAGTAGTTGATTCATTGACACGTTGTAGTCGACGAATCGGGTCCTCTTTGAAAAGAGAGAGATTTTTGTACACAAAGAAAAATAATTTTCCTGTTGTAGCGAAACCATATCGTTGCTACTGCATATACGTTGCAGCAACAATAAAATTTAGTTCGTATAACCAAATTAGCAAATTATTCGTAATTAGAGTAAAAAAGAAATTTTCTTGCCAGAATAGAAAATATTCTGCTGAGTTTGTGACACGTGAGTGAATGAATGAATTTGGGACACGTTAATTTGCTGTTAGAACAAAAAATGATGTTTTCCTATATTTATTAATTTATTTTACAGCAAAATGATTTATAAATTCAGCAAAATAATCCAGCAAATAGCAATTAATATTTTTAACAAATCGTTTTCATAGATAGTACATGACACATAATAATATGACAGATTTTGTTGCGACAGCATAAAATTTGCCGCGCCAGCAAATTATTCTGTATATCTCTCTGTGTATATTCGTGATATAACTATATTTCGCAAATTTATTTCCTCAGATTTCCACTTTTCTCTAATTACGTTCCCGAATGATCTACAGATCTATTAGCGAGCGATTCCTAACGATTCTTATGTGTATATGTTTGCGCAATACAATTCGATAAATGCCATGGATACGCGTTTTTTGCGAAGAAGCTACGAGCGTCCGGGACAAACGACAAATCATCCGTGTGTCCACGAAATCTGTGGATTTAAGTGACGTCATGGCGAATATTCATCGACACCGTATTTTCCTATCATCAACGTTTACCTCGCGTTCACGCTCGCACGCGCCCGGTTGCTATCCTAAATATCGGTTCCGACTGGAAAATATGCAAATCCACCGGCGGCACTAACGAGCACGTACGGTCGCATCGGAGTCACCGTATGTCAGAATATACGCAAGTACAGCATGACGTTGGTAAAAGGTAGAGAGGAAAAAATGAGAGCGAGAAGAAGAGATAGAGAGAAAGAGAGGGAGAGTGTTTCACTGCATGGAGTGACCGAGCGCGAGGATTAATTCAATGTGGATCGCGCGTGCACGCGGCAGCGACGACGACGAATGTGACAGGCAAAGAGCAACAATCAGAGAGACAGCCGGCCAAAATTTGTTTGCTACCCGCTGAAATTGACTGTCCTGTCGTATGCAAAATGATGTTAAAAATTCATGAGACGAAACGGAGGAAATAGAAATCTAAAACATTGCCGTGATACCACGGGCGCAAATTTTTCAAAAATTGTTGTATGGTCTCGTTTTCTCTGCTAAATTCTTCGATTTCTATATGTTACATTTTTTACATTTTTACGAAGAAGAAGAGGAAGAAGTAAAGATCCAAGAAACGCAGGAAGCACCATCGCGCATTGACTGCGAATCAGTTTTTCAACCATGTTCGCAATAGCACTTCGTCTCGGATCTGCCGTTTTTCTTTCAAATTCGATTTTTCTTTCTCTTTCTTGCCCTCGCTCATTCATTCCTTTATTCTCTCTTTTTCTCTCTCTCTCTCTCTCGCTCTCTCTCCCTTTCTTCCTCTCACTCTTTGTCTCCCCTCGCGCGACACACTTTTTTTTCCTTCCTACGCCGAGCCGTTTGAACTGCAACGACCCCCAGTTGGAATTGCATTATCGACACTGCCAAGTTCACTTCTGTTTACATTTGGCACGATAAACGTAGCCATGAACGAGGGTGTTCGTTTTTCTCACGGACTCGCGCCTAATCGAATCGATAACGGAGTTCTCTGCGAAGGCAACATGCTTTTTGTCCTGCGGAGATACATTCCCGTTACCATTTTTCCCCGTGAAGATCTTCCTTTACCCGCGGACTCGCGCAATTTACGTATCTGTAAATTTCGCACAATCTCCCGCAAAAACTTGAGGATTCCTTCGCAATGACTGCAACAAAACGAATCGATATTTGACACCCCGCTTTTTGTATTCCGATGTAATGTCGATAAATAATGTCGATAATAACGCCAATTGGCTTTGTAACTCGCGACAGAATTCGGAGCGAAATCTTGCTTCCGAGAGAACATTCGAGAAGAATCAGAATGTAAATTTGTAAATTTTTGGATTTATCAGATGGTACTCTCAGAATTACGGATAGAATTCTGTCGCGAATTATGAAACGTCCAGAGCTTGACACCTCAATTAACTATCACTGCTTGCTATGGGTGCTAAGAGGAAAAAAAGAAAGATGTACCAAAAGGTGTACTAAGAACTTAATTTACAAATTCAAGCCCTTCCCGACTATGTAGGAAATTATGCGCTCGGGTTCGTCGTAAATCACTATGTCGAGGCTACTGCGCTATTTGTAACGTGCCTCTATTATCTCGAGCCGCCTTTTATTTCCAGGCATTTTATTTTTACACGTATCGCGCACCGTACGATACGCGCGTCTCCGTTACAGCGACCGTGCTTATTCAACAGGTTTACAACGACGCGGTGGCAAGGATCTCCCCCGCCGGTAGAAATCGCCTCTCGAGTCCCCGCGCTTATGTTTCATAAATGGAGCAGAAATTATTCCTCGTACGAGCTCCGCCGAAGAGGGAAGAGAGAAGAAAGGAGGGGGGGAGGGGGGAGAGACGCGATAAAATCAGAGGCAAGAGTTGAAGCGTTCCCGTAAATCTTCCCCGATGATCGTCGTTACTCGTGAAGCTTGGAAGACAACGAGACAACAACTCTCCACGACTCGCCTTCACAACCGGAATTGCTACGAGTCATCGAATTTATGGCAAAAAGAGGAAGAAGGGAAAAAAGACAACGAGCCATGAAAACTAAACGATTGAGATCTCTCGCTCGAGCGATACCGCGGAAGAAATTGAGACAATCTCGCGAAAACTTTCGAGCGTTGCCGTCGTTGCAACCGACGGAGGTAAGAATTATAAAATTGTCATCGTGAAGGGAATTATTCATATATATATCGCGCCATCGACATTCCGTTATTGCGATAGTTAAAATGTATCGTACTAATAAGAAAGAGCGATAGTTAAAATGTATCGTACTAATAAGAAAGAGCGATATCGAAATGTTAAAAATATACATATTTTTGCGCAAAATATGTTTATGCATGCACATTGTAGAAAATACCGTTTACGAAAATAAAGAAAAAATGCAAACCGACGAGAGAGAAAGAGAACGAGAGAGAGAGAGAGAGAGAGAGAGAGAGGGGGGGAACGAGCGAGCGATGGAATTTTTAAATTCTGTTGCCGTTTCTGGTAAGGTTGCGATTGCGACATATACTTTATGCTGATTGTCACTCGATTGCACGTATCAGGAATTAGGCATGCAGGCATTAATATGCATTACTGCGACTTAAGCCGTCGGGAGTCCTTGATATCTCGATAATATCGGCGAGCAAGGATCTCTCGCCTACCTGAACGCACCGTCCGACTTTGTAATAGTACGTTAATCGCGCACTCGCCGCGCGCTAATCGCCATTTCCATTTCTACGTCATCGATCTTGCAACTCGGTGCGGCCAGTGCACATTATCAACAAATATTTCCGTTCGAAATACCCTCTTGTGAATTCGCCCTCCTGGCACGCACACACACGGGCGCTCGGACTTTCTGGCTTTCGTACAGTTCGCGTTCTACAAATCCAATTACGTGGCTTACGTAATGGACGAACGAGCGGAGATAACGTATTTACGACGCCCGTCGACGTAAACGTCATCGCCCACGTGTTTTTACGAAGCTTACACGCGGCCAGATAAAGACCTCCTCCTTCATTAAAGCGATCCCGCCGTTAAGAAGCGCGGGATTATTGCACGATTAATTGCCCATCCGCGATTAACCGCAATTAAAATCCGATCAGCGGATTTTCGAGAGCGCGAGCTCACGCGTGCCTCGACGGTTTCATTGCATCGTCGCTTTACAAACGATATAAACGACGGAATCGTGTTGTTTCATTTTTTTTATCGTTTATAAAATAATATTCACCGAACGGAGAGACCGACAGGCTCTCGAGTGCCCCGTGCTCAATCGGCGTGTTTGACGCGAAATACGCTCGTTCGCGTCGATCTCTTCTTCATTCAACTTTGAAACATTGGGTTAGTCAAAAAGTTTCATTCGATTTTTTAATCGAACTCGTCTTTACTGCGACCTCCAGTGACAACAAATTACTAAATGATCGCCGTTGTTGTTGCTACGATTTTTCGCCAACGTTCTAACGACATCCGCATACTTATGTCGTAGAAGATGATCGCAGAAAATCTGTTGTTCTTTTCTTTCCCTTTCCTTTCCTTTCCTTTCTTCTGTTATATTATACTCTGCCTTTTTGTGTGTACAAGCTACTTTTATGTTGTTATTTCCTTTTCGAAAATTCAGTCCTGCCTTAAGTCTACTCGGTTCTATATTAAGTCTTCAAATGGAAAAAAACGGAAATAACTTTCTATTTATAGCAACAAAGGAGCACTAATAGAGCTCCCTTGATGTTATAAAGGGAATTTAGAACTCCCGGGGGAAAATGTTAAACACTACATTAAGTCTTCGAGTGGAGAAAACGAAAATAACTTGCCATTTGTAGCACCAAAGAAGCACAATAGAAGGCCTAATGTGGAACCAAGTAAACTTAATGTAAGAATTAAAATTTCGACTCGAGTTACGTTAAAGGGATTTATTTTCACATGAAAAAGATGCAATAAATAAATAAAATCGGACCGAATTTTCGACCAACCCGATACTAGAGGGAAGTGTATCCACAAAGAAGCTCGATGGCGAATACTGTTGACATGTTGTCCCGACGAAACGTGGTTTCGTCACGCGCGCACTCTCTCGTTCGCGAGAACATGAAGAGAGAGACGAATCGCGTGTCACGGGAGTGGGCCTCCTCTCGGACGGAGGAGCGCCGTGCGTGCGTGCACCCGCGTTGGCACGCGCTCTCGGCACGTCGGAGGGTGCGTATTATTGATTTTTCGAGGGTCACCGCCGTCATCGGGGGCTCATCTCGATTAGATTGATTGGCCGATTGGTGATGATCGCTCGCCGCCTGTTTACACGGCAATATCGTCGCCGCTGTCTATGCGACGATACGCATCCGGGAATTACGACTAACGCGATTATCTCGTACGTGATTCGAAGAGAGATATCCCGGCGCGCTGGCCGCCGAAAATCGCGGTCACCGCGAGAGACCCCGCTTCTTTTTTCCTTTCTCGCCTTCCATCTTTCCTTGACCGGTATCGCAATTCTCTCCTATCTGTGAATGGCTTATGTACACTGAGCTTCAAAATGGTATCAATACTTTTTTTTCCGACGCTGTTCGGAGCGCAACCGACGATTCAATGAGCGAACTTGTTTTCCGAAAACGAATTCTCTCATCGCATTGTTATTTGTTTTACGAACTACATTGAAAATAAAAATGTTAAAACTCAGTTTTGAAACTCAGTTTGGCACTTTGGCTAAACGGCTGCGTTCAGCAGAGAAAGCAGCAATTGTTATAAAATTCGTAATCTGTTTGGTATATGTTCTTAGATTCCATCAAGATTAAGAGCATACACCAGTCGGATTTGCGAATTTTACAACAGTTGCTGCTTTCTCTGCTGAACGCAACCAATGTTTTTCTGAATATTAGAACGCGCGGACTATCTCATTCGGCAAGGTGGATCGATTGCGACGCGATTGATAATTACCGATGAGCAATCGATCCGCAAGGTACCTGCGCACAGAGTATCGCCTTGTCGTGGCGTATGGGCTGAATAACCTCTGCAATTAGCAGTAATGAAACCAAGTTTCCACCCCAAAAGAAGAATTCAGGCCCGTC
Source organism: Dinoponera quadriceps (assembly GCF_001313825.1). NCBI lineage: Eukaryota > Metazoa > Arthropoda > Insecta > Hymenoptera > Formicidae > Dinoponera > Dinoponera quadriceps. The sequence continues at coordinate 720,968 of NW_014556992.1, read as the reverse complement.
TTGTCTACAAACCAACCCGTCCAGCACTAGTTATTGGTGTATAACAATTGCTCGGGTGTCCGTTTGCCATTTTCAAGAAGAAGAAGAAGAAGAAGACCGCGAGGTACCGTAAAATTAATAATACGGAATGCAATTTCATATCAATTTCTTCAACCGATTCAACCGACAAGTTTTTGGCACGTTTGTACTCGCATTTCTTCGAAGGACTCGTGGCTCTATCTGTTGCGTCCTGCACCTAACAAGTCGGCTGAAAGGAGATATTTATGCGCAACTTTTCGCAATAATATGTTGCAGTATTCCAAAAAATAACGATTGCTTAAGTTTGAAATTATAGAAGAAAATGCGGGATCTTTAGAAACATCAGGAATCGCGTGAATTTACTCTTTCAGCCGATTTACCATGCGAGTTTACGCAAGTGGCATTCACCACTGAAGATTAAGGATCCTATCGCAGCCGATAGCCGCGACTTTACTTAATAAGCTTTCGCGGCTATCAGATTAGACAATACGATCATCTAAAAATATCATTTAATCTAACCTAGTTAGTCTTTCAGCAGTCTAGTATGCCACAAAAGTTCGCTTCGAGCGAAGTCGTGGGTATCAGCATATTTCTTTTTTAAGGCATCTTGAAGACATTATCAAGATTTTTTCAAGATTTCTTAAAAAGGACCTTACAGTTATTTCTCATAAAACGTTATATAGAGGTTTTGTTTTCGGATATTAGGAGGATAGGAATTAATGAAGAGGTGGTACGAATTTCCGACAAAAAACAAAAATTTTCGATTTTTCGACATTCAAATATCAGGAAAGTATAATTAGGAAAGAAGTTGCATGAATAAAAAAAAATTAGCTAACATTTAAACTCATTTTTATTCTAACATAATGAAATATATCATATTGTAAAATAAAAATAGAAAATATAATACTATATATAATATGATGAAGCTCATATATATTTATAGTAATGGATTGTTTATAATCTTTAATTGGGAGTATATAATTGCTTACAGATTCATAATTATAAATTGTTATTTTCAGCTTTAGAATTAATATTATCTTTATGAAATACGTATAGACTGACGAATAATCATAAATGTATGTTGTATATTATTTTTATTGATAAAATACAGATAGTCATTATAAAAATAATATCTATTTAACATATTTTGCGCATTGTTAAAATGACGGAATACTTCGCGTTACTTATCGTTAAATGCTGCACATTTATCGCTTAGACTAAACGAGGTTTGTATCTGAACTAAATGATCACTCGTCAAAATATAGCTAACGAACTATTGGCGTCATCTAGCACGATCAAGTGCAATGTAACAGTCGAGCTAAATGTGGTTTGAAGTTGGCCTAAAAGTGGTTCGAGTCTCGGATAAATGCTCTGTTACTTAAGTAGTTCCAAAGTTTTCAGCTACGAGTCGCCATTGTTCGTATTGAAAAGTTTTATTAGGTCGTAACAACGCTAGGCCACACATTGCTTTCAAGACAAATACACCATAATGAACCTTGGCTGGGACGTCTTGTAGCACCCGGCGTATTCATCAGACGTTGCTCCATCCGATTATCACTTGTTCCGGTCGTTGCAACACGCCTTGTTCGATACTCACTTCCAGTCAGTGGATGAGATCCGAAAATGACTTGACAACTTTATCGTGTTCAAAGACACAGCATTTTTCGGAGATGGAATTCATCAGCCGCCTGAAAGGTGGCTTAAAGTTATAAAAAGCAACGGCGAATACTTTGATTGAAAAATTTGTTTTACTTTCTTTTAAAATAAATCTCGAATTTAGCTGAAAAATTTGGCTTATTCATTCGTACACCTCATAATATTCCTAATAAATCGTTTTGCTGTCCATGTAGCAACAGACAGATTTTACTACGACAGTATAAAATTTATTGTGCCAACGTTTTTCTCCGTGAATATCTCAACAAGAGTAGATCTTCCATTTTTTTAATATGATACAATCTCTCATAGATTCATCATCTTCGATTAATGCGTTTTAACATGTTGCGTGGATAATTATTTTATTAATAATTCGATTCGAAAACGAGTTATAGTACCGCGTCATTATTTTCAGTATGGGAAAGCAAAGGGTAAGATTTAGAAATATGGCCGCAGGAAACACTAAGGAAAATTATATTATTATGGATGTTAGATTATCTTTATTATTACATCTGTTTAAAAGACATAACTTATTTATAAAAATATGGGAGTGGATAGCGGGGGTAGGATATAATAGGACCGAACAAATCCTTAGAGTTCGCTTACGGGAATAGTTAATCCTAATAAAATTCAGTACTTTTTACAAGTTACAAGGAATAACAAGATCTATCGCAATAATCGGTGTATGTATGTGTTTGTATGCATGTGTACATGTATTTGTATGTCTCTTGTCTAACCCTTATCGTAAATAATTGTAAATTATTATAGCGCAATACTTAGAACTATCGTTACTTTTTTTTTTCTTTAACACAGAAATGATAGTGCGTCAGAGAGCAGTTTTGCTTCGTTAAACTTTCGGACAGACGGTAAAAAGTTGCTTTCGCACACACCCAATCAGTCAACGTATTAATATCTACATATTGCTTACTCGGTTACGAATTACAGATCTTGAATCGATACTTCTTGAATTCTGTTTACCTTTAAGAATTGTACTTTTAGTTGCATTGTGCGCAATCGGCGATCATTACACCTGTGACGCATTGCGTGTGTGTGTGTGTGTGTGTGTGTGTATGTGTGTGTATTACGAGAGATTATTTAAATATATATATATATGTATATGTATGTATATATATATATATTTGTATATAAAAAGTTTTCTCTTAAAAAATATTCTTAATCTCTCTCTTTTATATTCTGTTTAAATTCTGTTTACATCTCTTTACTCTCATTGTCATCGTTTCGCAGAACTCACGTGATTTCGACGATATGTACGCGTTGGCAGTTCTAGAGATACGTAATTCGTTACAAGGTGTGGTACATGTGTAAAAAAAAAAAAGAATAAGAAAAGAAAAACAAGACGAGGAGATGATCCTCTGCCGAGAATACACGCTCGCAAAGCAGACACGGAAATTGCGTTGGACCCATAATACGCTCCACGACCGGAAGAAAAGAAGCTCCGTCACACCGCTTGGGTGCACGATCCGGAGTCGCTCGGAGAATCGCGACGCGACGAGCCTCCGACGCAACGGCGAGTCGCACGAAATACACATAATACACGTTTACATGATAATATGATGAGGGAGGGACATGATTAATCGTAATGCGGCTCGTCTTACAAAAGAAGGGGAAAAAAGTACGTAGCAATAGAGCTAACTTACGCGATATAAAAAAATATGTAAAAACAGTTTGTACAAAAATTCGCGAGAGAAGAGACAATTATCGTTACTAATCGTAATTATATTAGAGGCGCCGCGCGAAGCACGGCACGCGAGAGATGAGCGGAGCAGAGAACGTCACAGGAGTATTTACATTTACATTTTCTCCCACGCGAACGATAGAAGATCAAACGGAGCTCCGACGACGATTCTACGAGAGAACTCGATAATCGTACCCCGATCTCTCACCGGTAATGTCCCCGTGCACGACAATAAACAAAGAAACACTGGCTATCACCGGCGACAAATATTGCAAACGCGCGTACGAACTTCCCCTCACGTCTCGCAACGCGATAACTGTTTCTCTTCACTCTCTCTCTCTCTCTCTCTGTCTCTCTCACAACGATCCCCACGGTAATACGCCGTTATTACGTTTTCCGCGCGCACGTATCACGCGATTATCTAAAACGCTGTTTTGGCTTTGGCAGAGAAGAGGCCAGAGAACCGTCCTATCGTCCCGCGTCGAGTACTTAATTTAATTTAATTACGTGCGTTCGATACACACACCTAGAGATTAAACCAACGTTAACAACGATTACGTGCTAGCTCGATAATTAGCGGGTGATTCCTCGGATGGNGATAATTAGCGGGTGATTCCCCGGATGGAGGGGGGGGGGGGGCTAAATACCGCGAGTCGAGGCGGCGATTGAGGGGTGAGGGTTGTTGCAGAGTGTTGGCGCCATACGCAATGGAATGTCTATGTATGGAACGATGCATCGTGGGCCGTGAGGACGAGTTCTCTGATGCTCCCGTCGACCGTACAGATTAATATATCTCGCCCACTCGTCGCGTCTCTTCGCCTTACGTACGTTACTACATTACATTACACGTTACATGTTACATATTACATTAAATTACACGTCGCGCTAAACCCCAGCACTTGATCATCCGTCCGTCTGGAGAGACGCCGCGCTCCCGTCGACGCGATGATAATCTAATATCGTGGAGTTTATACCCGCGCGAGAGCCGCGCGTAGTGTCCTTTTCCTCTTTCGTACGCTCTCCTACGGAACTCGAAGGCACGATTTAGTCTCGTTCCCCGCGTATGCGCGTCTGCACGGTGTCACACACACACACATATGCGCGCGCGCGCACACACACGGATTTGAAGAAATAGACTGAGCGCTCTCGTAGTGAAGAAGCATTAATAAAGGTTTACCGAAATATGCATGCTCGAGTAATGCACACTAGCAAGAAATTACGTCATATCATGGTGTCGTTTTTCCGCACGGATGATGATTAATTTTTTCGCGTGTATTCATTATCCAAGTTTACATGCATAGACCTCTTTAGAAAAAAACAAGGAAAGGCTGGATGTTACTTCTAAGTCGATCACACCAGTGGTGAGAAGAAAGAAATGTGTCTGTTTCTTTATTCTATTTCCCCCATGTCGCTTCTTTGAGAATACTCGTCCAGTGAATGAAGCGAACCTATTTCTTTCTGTGTTTCTTTAATATTGCTTTCACGATGTCTCATAGGAACGTGCAGTCTATTTCTTCAGTCCATGGTCGCGCACCTCGTCGGCGAGCTCGCGCGGTTATTGCCGAAACCGCAGTCGATGTCGTTGTACCGTCGTATCTTTCGGTCTTGTCTCTTCTTCAGCGAATAGAGGGCATTTATTGCGGAACTGTTCGGAATCAATTCCAAACGAATCCATAATACGAGCCTAGATCAGCCAAAGGACACGATCGATGCAACGAAGGAGTCCGTACGCGGTTCTTCTTGCGACAGACGTTAAACGGGACATCGCGTATATTCTGCTAATTGGCCTGCGCGGAACAAAGACACAGCGGCGATTCCTCTCTCTCTCTCTCTCTCTCTCTCTCTCTCCCTCCCCCCCTCTCTCTCTAACTCTTTCTACCTCTCCTTTCTCTTCTCTCCTTCTCTCGTCCCGTAAATCTATCTATACGCGATATGTACAAAATTATCATTAGAATAGCAAGGTCTCGTTCCTTAATTAATTATTGTCCACCGGGGAGGTCTCTTCACACTGGCAAGTTGAAGGCACCGTTTTCATTCATTGAGCTGCGTGACGTACATAGCGACAACGGTAAAAAAGAGTAAAGATCGCGATCGATATCAAAAATATATCGGCTATTTTTGTGTTCCTTTCCCTCTTCCCATCTTTCTTCGCCGAGGGAATCGCGCGACGCGCTGCCATTCCCCCGCCCGCGATTCTCCTCCCGCGAAAGTCGCTTCCGCGTTCGTTAGAGAGGCACAATCGGTTCTACGCACGGTCCGAGCACGTGGAGCTAGCTTCTTGTACACAGCGTCCTGGTCTCTCTCTCCCCCTTGTACACATATATGTATATATTCGTTCATCTACATTTATACGCATATAAATATATATAATAATCGTGGCGCGTGCATCGTCGCGCCGCCGTGGTGTTGTTAGCTCCGCTGACAAACAAACAAGGTACCTCTTCGCCGCCGATTCAAGGGAAGAGCCCCTTCTGGTGGTTCGCCTCGCGTCCTCGACGTCTTCACCCGCCGGGCAGGAACGGCGGCGGCGACGGCGGCGGAGAATCGCCCTCGAACTCTCTCGACGAGCTGATCACAGTGTTCGCGTTACGTTTCTCTCTTTTCCCCCTCTTGTGCCCTGCTGCTGCCACCATATCTTCCCCTCACTCTCTCGCCTCCTTCGCCGCACGGTTCTCACCATTCAGCCGTGCGAAGGGGAGGAGCAGGGGGAGAAGAAGAACGTCGCCAAGCTCATATGTAAATCGCCTCCGAGCCCTTGTTGCTTTGGTGAGCGCCGCCGCCGGCGCCGTACGCGTTCGGCGAGGCCATGCACTCGGACCAGTCGCTGTTCGAGTGCGGCGAGCTCGAGGACCAGTGACCCGGGCTGTCCGGCGACGGCGTCGGGAAGCTCTCGGGCGCTTGCATGAGATGCTGCGGCGTCACGTCCGGCCCGGAATGGTGGGACGGCGGCGTCAAGTACTGGTAGTATTGCTGCGTCTGCTGCTGCTGTTGCTGCGTGCTCTGCTGTTGCTGCTGCTGTTGCTGCTGCTGTTGCTGCTGCTGGATCTGCTGCTGCGTCTGCTGTAGCTGCTGCTGCTGCTGCTGCTGTTGTTGCTGCTGCTGTTGCTGCTGCTGCTGCTGCTGCTGCTGCTGACTCGACGAATACGGCAGGTTGTCGAAGTCGAAGCCCACCGGCGGCATGCCGCCGTGCTTCTGATGCGTCGCCTGCCGCATCGCGGCGATGTGGGTCGGCGAGGTGGGCAGCGACGGCCGGCTCTTCGCCGGCGACGGAGAGCCCATGTAGCTCGCCTGCGGCGACAGCGTCATGTTCGACTGCACCGAGTGCGGCGGCGACTGGTTGCTGTACGGCGGCGACAGGGTGTTCACGATGCCCTGCGTCTGCCGCTGGTGAGGCGCTAAGAGCTGGTCGTGAAACGGCAGCCCGTAGTTGGTCGCGAAGGTGTCCAGCCCGAGTTGCTGCAGCCCCGGCATCGATTGGCCCTTTATGCAGTCCTCGTAAGCAGGCGGCTGCTTCGCCGTCGCCGTGTGAGCCACCAGGGGCAACGCGTTGCTGTACAGGCTCGCGCTGTCGTACGGGCTCGGCAGGTTACCCTCGGCGCCCTCCGCCTCCTGATGGGGGATCTCTTGGTTTGGGGGCTGGGCGCCGCCGCGCTTCGCCGCCGTCGGCTTCTTCACCGAGGGCTTTCGCCTCACCATCACCACCGCGCCGCCCTCCGACTCCGGGCTGTTCGGGTTTCCCGTGCCGCCTGCTTTCGGCCGCTTCTTCGACTTGGCCTGCTTCGGCGCGGAGCCGATCACCGTCGGGTGCGTGATCATCTGAGGGTGATTTGGAGATCCTGCGGGGCAAAAGGGGGAAAAGTTGATCGATCGATTCTCTTCAAACGGAGGATATTGATAACGCGGGTGTGTTGTGCTTTCAATTATCAAATGAGTTTACAATCGTTCATCAATCGTTAGAACAAGAAGAAACTTTGCGTTATTCATGATTTATTACTTCGCTTGATAGAATAATATCGATCAGAAGCGTGAGCTTATGGACACGTGGTTGCATTTCAAGATGCGCTTCCGAGACGGGGCGAGACTGCGGAAGAGAAGGCTTACCCATGAGAGGACCGTTCGGGATGACGGTGACCATCTGCGGCGACCTCGGCACGTGCTCGTCGAGCAGTCTGACGATGTCGTGATGGAGTCTCTCGCTGGCGACGTCGCGCGGTAACCGATCCATGTGATCGGTGATCTCCCGATTAGCGAACGTGTCGAGGAGCGCTTTGCACGCTTCGAAGCTGCCCTCGCGCGCCGCGAGGAAGAGCGGGGTCTCGTCCTTGTCGTCCTGAGCGTCTCGGTTCGCGCCGTGCACCAGCAGGATATTCACGGCGTCGACGTTGTTGACCGCCGCGGCCCAATGCAGCGCGGTCTTGCCGCTGTTGTCGGCGGCGTTGATGTCGGCGTCGGCGTTGATGAGATCCTCCACCATGCCCTCGGTGGCCAAGCGCGCGGCCAGTATCAGCGGCGTGGTGCCGTCGTGCATGCGCGCGTTCAGGTTCGTCGCTCGGTTGCGCAACAAGATCTGGAAGACGCCCATCGCGTCGGCCGCGACGGCGGAGTGCAGCGGCGTCCTGCCGGTGTTGTCCTGCGAGTTAGCGTCCGCGCCTGCATCCAGCAATCTCTTGGCGGCGTCGGCCCGGGCGAAGCGAGCGGCCAAGTGCAGCGACGTCTCGCCGCTCTTGTCCGTGGTGGCGTTCAGATCGGCACCCTGAGCCACCAGGTCGGCGATCATCGCGGCCGTACCGTCGCTCTCGTCTTCCTCCTCGCCGGTGTCGAGCCCACCGCCGCGCACAGCCGCCACCATCAGCGGCGTCATGCCGCACGGACCGCGCGCGTCCACGTCTTGGTCCGGAGGAGTGAGCACCCCGGCGTCCGGCCGCGGTATCTCGGCGGCGTCCAGGTGTTGCTGCGTCCATCTGCGCGGCTCGCTCTCCTCGTAGTCCGTGATGGCGGTGTGGTCGCTGATGGCGGTGCGCGGTCGTTTCGCCGGCAAGTCGGACTCGTCGTCCGACCAGTGCTGCACCCGGCCGTTACCCACGTCTATGTCCATGCAGTTGATCGACGGTTGCTTGTTGAGATTCCGCATCTCCTGGCCGTCCGGGCCGCGCCGACGTGAGCGGCGACGTTGGCCGCTGCCGCTGCTGGTCCTCAGGAAGCCCTCGGGGAACCATGTCACCCCCACGGCGCGTTTCCGCTGCGCGGTGACGAGCACGCCCACGAGCAGACCGCTCAGCAGCACGATTACCACACCGATGAACACGAACTTGTAGTTGGTGGGGTTCTCGGGGTATTCCGGGGTTGGCCCTCCTATGACGCCTCGCACCTGCTCGATGGGGAAGTTCCGCGACAAGGAGTGCTTCGACGCCGTAGCGGCCAGATACTCGGCCGCTTCGTTCGCCGAGGGGAAGCACACGGCGCCCTGCGTCACCGTGCACTTCCTGTTGTCGATCTCCAGGTAGGCGACCACGCCGTTCAAGTTGGTGTAGATCGTCGCCGGTTGCCCGAAGAAGATGTTGGTGTGATGGCCGAGGTCTCTGTCCCGCCTCCACGGGTATATCATCTCGTTGCCGAGCTCGTCCTGCTTGATGCGCAACGTCGTTCGTAATTCGTGTCCGATGTCCCTCAGGAAGGCCACGACATTGGAGCGGAAGGTGGTCATGTCCATCCGAACGACCACCGATATCACGCCCTCCGCCAAGGATGGCGGTTCCCCGTCACAGTCCAGCCCGTCCCAGTTGCACTCTTCGTTGTTGCAGCCGTAGTCGCAGTGGCCGTTGGCGTAGTGCTTCCTGCAGTACGCGTCGTAGATTGGGCTGCGGAAGTAAATGAGTTTAAATAGGATCCAATACATATTATCCCTATTGCCATCTATTAATAGTAATCAATGTATAGAAACTATAATAAAAAATCAAAGAATAACAACTAAGAACGTAATAGTCAAGGTCTGTCAATAGTTGTAACCTGAAACTTGTTTACTTGTGAGAGACTTTAATTCAGGATTAGACCTCGTTTTCAGTTTGGTTAATTGATCAAACGTTGTATCTGCAGTTCAACTGAAAAACTCACATCTGAATTCTGAATTTAAGGTTGAAAACCTCACATGAGAGACGAGTTTCAAGTAACAATTATTAATACAGATTTAAAAGTTCCTTCAAAGTATAGAAAGAGCTTTAAGTTATTTGCATCTTATATACTTGTAAACTTTTTGACACCGTGAATGCCGCATTAATTTTCGTTGATAGTACGAAAGCTCAATTGAATTAGAAACGTTAAAAATGAACAAATAAATATGATTCGAGTCACACGTATCTTTTATCTGATTTCGTCGACTCTATTTTGAAAACGTCAATCAATCAATATTGTAGTAGATGCAACTAATTATATTTCACGCATAAGCTAATGAGACACGGTAGTATCACCGTGATCTTAACACATTGACAGCCGGCGACCTAAGAGACATTTAAAAAGCCTGAGCGCCGGCCTTATTCGCTTCTTTCTGATCACTGAATAGCCAAAAAAAATATTTAAAACATTATATATTTTCGTAAAATAGTATATTTTACTTGCATATTCGTCACATACAATTTAACGGTAATTAAAAATATAAACAAAATTGAAATTTTTAATTTGTAATTAAAAGAAAAAACATTTTCTCATTTCATGGTGGATTATTACATATATATAACGTAAACAGAAAACAAAAGCTTTAATATTTAAGGCAAGTGTGGTATTTCTCGAAACATTGTCCAAGATGTAAAGGTACCAAGCACACATAAAGTTACTCTCGCTTCTTTTTACCGTCGCAGCTACTCAAGCGACAGACTCAGAAACCCGCGGGGCAATGTGTTAATGTGTATGCTCAATACATCCGTATATCTACGTAATGGATTTCGGCGAAGCACTTACTTGCAAGGCGCGAGTTTCCTCTCGCAGTCTCTGCCGTCATAGAGACACTGGGCGTTGTTGCAGACCTCGTCGCACATATCGTTCATGAAGACGTCCCAGCAGTTGATGGGCGCGGTGCAGTTGCGCCACGGATTGATGCCCAAGGAGCAGTCGTTGCCGTCGAAGTTGCAGGCGTACTTGTTGCACTCTTCGTCACAATGGTTATTCGCAGATTTCTCCTCGCAACGGTTCTCGACGCACTTCTTGCGCTCCTGTTCCAGGTCGAGATCGTACGCGTTGTTGGTGACCTTGGGCACGTTGGCGTTCGGCCTACCGGCCACCCCGCCCCGGTAGTTCGGGTCGTAGATGTCGCAGTTCTTGCCGGTCCATTTGGCCGGGCAGTAACAGGCGTAGTCGCCAATCATGTTCTCGCACATGGCCTCGGGCTGCTGGCACGGGCTGCTCGCGCACTCGTCCACCGCGTCCATCTCGCAATGGGCGCCGGTAGTGCCGGGCGGGCAATAGCACATATAACCCATGCTGGTCTCGGTGATGCGACAGGTGCCGCCGTGGGCGCACGGCTCGGAGTCGCAATACGAACCGGCGAATTCGCAGTTGCCGCCGTGGTAGTCGGGCGGGCAGACGCACGTGTGGCCCGCCTGCTTGGCGACGCAGATGCCGCCGTTCTGGCACGGCGAGCTGTCGCAGAAGTTGACCTTCACCTCGCAGTGGCGACCCATGTAGCCGGGCTTGCAGTTGCAGTGATAGTTGTTGACCAACTGCACGCAGTCCTGGGTGCCGGTCAACGCGCACGGATTCGAGAGGCACTCGTTGATGTCGCCCTCGCACCGGGGCCCGACGAAGCCGGGCGGGCAGTTGCACTCGAAGCCGCCGACTTTGTCGGTGCAGGTGCCGTTGTTGTGGCAGGCACCGATCACGCAGTCGTCCACGTTCACCTCGCATATGAAGCCGAGAGTGCCCGGCGGGCAGGAGCAACTGAAGTTGTTGATCAGGTCGTGGCAAGTGCCGCCGTTCTGGCACGGATTCGGCGTGCAGTCGTCGACGTTGAGCTCGCAGTTCTGCCCTTGGAAGCCCTTCGTGCACTGGCACTGGTACGAGCCGACGAGGTCCCGGCAGGTCGCGCCGTTCTGGCACGGCGCCGAGTCGCACTCGTCGATCTCCTCCTGGCAGTAGGAGCCGGTGTAGCCCTCGATGCAGTGGCAACGGTGGCTATTGCCGATGTCCTCGCAGGTGCCGTTGTTGCAGAGGTTCTTCTCCGGCACGCCTTTCCGTATAGCGGCGTCCTTGCACGAGACCATCTCCACGTCGCACACCTTGCCGGTCCAGCCGGGCGAGCAGTTGCACTGGTACTTGTTCTTGTGCTGCACGCATGTGGCCTGGTTCTCGCACGGATTGTCGGCGCACCAGTCCACGTACTTGTCGCACCGCGTGCCGGTGTAGCCGTAGGGGCAATGGCACGAGTAGTACTGCACGTGATCATGGCAGGTAGCGCCGTTGAGACAGGGCGAGCTGTCGCACTCGTTGATACGGTACTGACAGTTGGAGCCGGTGTAACCGGGCTTGCAGACGCAGGTGTAGTTGTTGATGCCGTCGATGCACTTGCCGCCGTTCATGCAGCTACTGTCGGTGCAGTCCTCGTCGTTGGTCTGACAGTTGATGCCGGAGAAGCCGAGCTGACACTGGCAGGTGTAGGAGTTGACGTATTCCTTGCAGATCGCCCCGTTTTGGCAGGGCTGCGACAGGCACTCGTCCACGTCGATCTCGCAGTGCTTCCCGTTGAAACCGTCCACGCACAGGCAGGTGTAATCGCCGATGCCGTCCAGGCAAGTACCGCCGTTCTGACAGGGAACTGCGGACACACGGGTGTGAAAAGGCGACGTTTAAACGCGTTTAATTTCATCCTCTCTATCGTCCTTGTTGCGCGATGAAACATATTTATCTCTCGAGCATATGTAGCGAAAGAAGAGAATAGAAAAAGAAGACGATGAACCGCAGGCGGTACTCACATGATGCACAGTCATCGGTATTGATGATGCAATCACGGCCCTCGTAGCCCTTCGCGCACACGCAGTGGTAAGAGCCGTTGGTGTTCCGGCAAGTGGCACCGTTTCTGCACGGCGACGTCATCACGCACTCGTCCACGTCCTCGTCGCACAGTCTGCCCGTGTAACCGACCGTGCACGTGCACGCGAAGTCGAGGAAGTTCGACGACGGCGAACACTTCGCACCGTGGAGGCATCTGAAATGACACGCTGGCGTTACCGAGTCGTTCGACTATTCAGACCAGCGCACTGCGGTCGCGAAAAATTAAATGGAGCTGCTCGAGAGCGCCCCTCGTGAACGCGGCTGAACGCGCGACGCTGTTCCGCGAAGTCACGGTGGGAGATTGATGGCCCGAAATCTCAAAGTGCAGCTTTCCCAGATATCAATTTCCACAGTCAGTTTTATCGTATTAAGTGCGGAGCAACGCAACAAAAAAGTGTTCGGTGTGTCCAGGTGAGATTGTTGAACATTTCGTCCGTGACTGGCAATATTAGGTAGATCAGAAACAAATGAGTATTTGAGACAATCAAGTATGCAGATAAAACTGTTGCTGAGATGTGTCGAGACCCAAACATGCAAACCCTTGGAAATGTTCACAGTGAACAAGAACACGCATATGCATCCTTATAATATTCAAAAGATTGATCTGAATTCTTTCACGGTGTTATTTCAGCACGTTGATCGCCGAGACCAAGAATCCAACAGCGCAATCGTACAGCTCTACATTAACGATATTAGGCGGAACAGATAAAATTAATATTCTAAATTTGAAAATTGTAAAGCTGCTGCTGCGCAAAATTGTGTCGAGGTCCACCAAATGCCAGTCTCTGCAAACGCCTGTTATCCACAACGAACTAGAGCGCAATATATGCTGCTATAATTGATCGAAATTTCTTCAAGGTGTAGTTTGAGTATTTTGGTCGCAAGAGTTCATTATTATTCCCTATGCAAGGCGGAAAGTTGTTGAAAGTTTCATTCGCGAATGACAATATTAGGCAGAACAGAAACAAATCAGTGTTTACAATTTGAGACAACACAAGGCGATTCTTGGCGATCATTTGATATGTGTCCCGAGGTTGATAGGGATGGAGTTTATTCTGGTGCATGTACCGTTCGAGTTAAAAAAAATAAACAAAAATTCTGCTTTCCAGCAGGGTATAGCGTGATATCAATTTCAAAACGATTAGCCAGGCCTCAACCACATAATAATAGGAAAAACGCGTCTTGGCACATCTACCAAAGGATCGGCAAAAATCACTGATAAAATCTATAATTGTAAAGCTGCTGTCAACCAGCTGTGTCGTCGAATATGCGAATGCAAGCATTTGAAAACACCAGTTGTCCACAACGAATTAGAACGTCTCGAGGGCAGTACCCAAAAGATTGGTCTGAACTTCTTCGAGGTGTAGTACTTTGAGATTCAACAGCGTAATAGAACACCCTTCGCTCCCGGAGGAACGAAACGCGGAAGGAAGAGGAGACCGTACTTGTTCGGCGAGCAGGGGTCCAGCTTCTCCTCGCAATTCCTGCCGGTGTGAGGCAATTCGCAGACGCATTTGTAGTCGTTGACGAGGTCGATGCACGAGCCACCGTTCTGGCAAGGGTTGTTCGCGCAGTCGTCGATGTTGGTCTCACAGTTGGTGCCGGCGTAACCGGGCAGGCACTTGCAGCTGTAGCCGTTCAGGTGATCGTTGCACGTGCCGCCGTGTTGGCAAGGATTCGAGCCGCACTCGTCGATGTCTGCCTCGCATCGCTTGCCGCCATAGCCCGGCAGGCAATGGCAGATGAACTGGTTCACGCCGTCCTCGCAAGTGCCACCGTGCATGCAAGGATTACTCGCGCACTCGTCCACGTCGCTCAGGCACCTGGCGTCGTAGTAGCCGCGCGGGCATTCGCACCTAAAGCCGTTTATCACGTCGATGCAGTGGCCACCGTTCGCGCACGGATTGCTGGCGCACTCGTTAATGTCGGTCTCGCAGTGCTGGCCGGTGAAGCCGGGCTCGCACTCGCAAGCGTACCTGGAAGACGAGACATCGTATCCACTGAGAACGGAAGGGTGCGTTTGGTGGAACGTTGGCGCGCGAGTCAAGGATTTTGCCAGATTGTGTACGTGTGAGTGTGTCTATGCGATGGTGACCACGCTACTCTACCGCGTCGCTTTTTCGTCCATCCGTGTTCTCCGGTCGCGCCCCGACGCTCCGTCGTGATGGATTCATCAACGAGAGAGAGCTGCGAATCCACCACTGTTTACGTTCGCGTTTACATTCGCGCGCTCATCGACCGCGTATAGTAGGACGCACTCGGCCGTGCAGCCTGTTGTTAATTTTGTACTTCATTTTGTATTGATGGTAATTTTGCCGAATTCTGGGTGGGTCGAAGTAACTGTCTTCCGCATACATCGCTGTGATCGCCTCTTCAGAAATTGCGCATTTCAGTTAAGCGATTCTTTCCTTAACCCATTACCGGTCGGTCGGGGTCCTGCTTCTGGGACACCCTGATTTTTTTATTGAATAAAATCATTTCAGATATAACGTCAAGTTTGATACATCTAATAATGTCCAGTTAAGTCTTCAATCAAAACCGTTACTGAGATTTTCTTTGGGAATCCACAGACTGATTCCTCAGTGAAAAATATTTGGGAAATAATTACGCCCTGAATGGGTTAGGAGGAACGCAAATAGAAACGATCGTAACGGTCGAGTGACCAATCTGCTACGCGATTCCTCAAGGGTACACAGAAAAAAGTGCTGGATTCAAGTAAATAATTACTGCGGCACTCCTTAACAAATTTTGATTTGGATTAAGTAAATTTTACTTGGATCAAGTAAAAATTTGTTGAAGAGTACCGAAGTGTCATCACTTGAATCTAACATTTTTTTTTCTATGTAGCAAAGACGTTGAAGATGGCTTCGGCGATCACCGTACTCGACCATCAACAACTTCACGTGCACCGAGTTCCTCAAGCTTACCCGTTGATACCGTCGATGCATTTGGCGGCGTTTCGGCAGGGGTTGCTGTAACACTCATTCACGTTGACCTCGCAATTGATGCCGGACGTGCCAGGTCGGCAGATGCATTGGTAGCCGTTAATGCGATCCTCGCACACACCGCCGAATTGGCAAGGGTTGCTCGTGCACTCGTCGATCTGCGTCTGGCAGAGTGAGCCGGTGAAGCCGGCGTAGCAGCTGCAGGTGAAGTTGTTCTCGCCGTCGATGCAAATTCCGCTATGGCACGGGTTCGATTGGCAGTCGTTGATGTTGGTCTCGCAGGAAGCGCCGGTGAAACCAGGCGGGCAGTCGCATGTGTACCTCGCGATGCCGTCTTGGCAGATGCCGGCGTTCTTGCACGGCGACGAGGCGCAGTCGTCGATGTTGATCTGGCAGTGGGTGCCGGCGAAGCCGTCCGCGCAGGTACACTTGAACGAGTTGATGAGATCGGTGCAAGCGCCGCCGTTCAAGCACGGCCTCGCCGCACACTCGTCTATGTCGATCTCGCATTGCGTACCGGTGAAGCCTGAAAGAAGGTGAACGTTATTGTAAGCTGCGGGAACTAGTGATGTAAGATTGTTTTATAATATAGCACAGTACTATGTTATAATGTTAAATATCAATATGTAATATCACTGATATATGGTGACAATATCATATGATGATCAATAATAATATTGTATATTGTAATATTATATTTAAAATATAATATATATCAGAAGATAAATAAGTAAATAGTAAAATATGAAAAATATACGGATGGTATCTGGAAGAATCAGTATTACAAAACCCGAACGATTGTACGCTTCGAAAAATAATGATCTGAATAAATTGGATGATTCGTGTAATGCATATATGAAATTTATATGTGCTTTTTATAATTATTGAAAAATAATACGCAAGAATTTTTCGCAAGATCAGATGTCGGGGTGCGAAACATTCATCTCAGCAGGGGGATCATGTTCACGTCAGGGCGTATATAGAGTCGTCACAACTGACGTAATTAGCGTTAATCAGACAGCTATCGATGGACGAAGAGGCCAGAGTACACGATCGACGCTGGACGGAGGAAATATCGCTAATTGCACGTTTGATCGATCGAGCGCTGCTTTTTTCCGCGGTTTTCTTGCCGCGCGAGCGACTCCGGAATGATCCCTCGGCGGGCAATAACCGCATCAATTATCGGGAGTAATTAGGGATGTGGCAGATGGCGATTGTTTCGAAGAAGCCGCCGCCGTTGTTGCTGCGCCGCGCTGTGCTGGTCCAGAGGCCCCCCCCCCTCTCTTCCTCCCTCCCTCGCTCTCTTTTTCTCTCTCGTGTTATAATCTTTCACGAGGAGGACCCATCCCGATCGAGAGGAGACGACGGACCTCGGTTAAATATCGATTACGATGCACATCGGACGCTACGAGGAATCCCGAAAAGATTGCTTTCCGAGAAGCTGAATTATCGAAGATTGAAGTCGCCAAACCCTCGCCGAAGGTAACATTAACGTCGACGTCATTTTTCCGAAGGAATGCGGAATACACAGTACGACGATATCACATTAAATGAAAAAATCGAACGATCGGATTATCTTTAGATCAATAAGATTCTCATTTCGATTGCTCGACGTTTACCTGACAGCTACAAATTAATTCATGTTTTTTTTTTTTAAATCCTTACTAATTTTACGATTTATTGGATGATTCCCGCATCACATCATTTTTAACGATTTTTGATTGTCGTTATTTCTCCGGAAAAATATAAAATGATCGGGTGATCGAGTTATTTCTAAACCCGACAAGACTCATCGCGACTGTAATTTCCCAAATAGCCACAGATTAACTTACGACTTTCCTAAAACCCTTATTAATTTTACGGGTCATTCATCTCGAACGATTGCTTCTCAGTTCCGACGATCTCATATCCACAGGCCTCGTCAGTGAAAAGCATTCCGCCGGTCATAATTATCTCGATTGACCCCGCGTTTACTCCCTCGACCATGAAAATCGCGAATCCGCGTGATGCAGCAAGCGCGGGGTATTCCTGGCGGTTCTCTGCACCAGGTGGCCTTAATGACCATGGATCCTCCCCCCCCCCCTTTTGCCAACATCGC
Organism: Dinoponera quadriceps; assembly: GCF_001313825.1. Lineage (NCBI taxonomy): Eukaryota > Metazoa > Arthropoda > Insecta > Hymenoptera > Formicidae > Dinoponera > Dinoponera quadriceps. The sequence continues at coordinate 703,522 of NW_014556992.1, read as the reverse complement.
GTTCATAATACGTGCGCTCATTCATACACAAATTCAGCCGAGCGAATGCGCGCGCGGTGTCGCCATTGCGTCGCGCTGTGCAGTGCAAGGAGTCGCAAAGGAACGGAGGAAGACAAGAGGATGAGAGAACCAAGCAGCAGCAGCCGCAATAGCAACCGCAACAGAAGGAATCGAGCGAATGCACGCACGCGACGCGTTCTCGCCGCAGGTGGTCTAATTATGTTGTATTGGAGGATAATCCTGACGAAGCGAGGCAGCCGCTGCTGGAAAATTATTTTCCCTGCACGCGTCCCCGGTGTGCTTCCCTAGCCGTTGCTAGCTAAAGCCCACGGCGAGCCGGCGGCTCGTTTAAATCAACGTAACGAAGCCGTGTATCACGTAAGCCACGTCGTTCGTCAGAAAGAGCAACGAACCGCAACGAACAAATACGCAAAGTAATCTCTTACATACCACCGTGCATCTATAATGCAAAGTATCGCCCGTTAAGAAACATCGTCGAGTTCTGGTATCCTCGACAAAGAGAAGCGATCGAGTAAATTCGAACGGTGAATGTTCGTATATCGCGTCTGCGGTTTTTAGTTACGTAAGAAAGTGGAAAGAGAAGGAATTTGACATAAAAACTATAGTAATTTTCCGCGTCAATCATATTTTTTTGTTGGCCCCTCTCAAGAAAGTAGCAATAGTAGAAAATAACGGCAAGCATACAAGATTATTATCGCTAAAATTATCTCTTTACATTTAATAAAATTATCTTTTTATACAATAACAGTTGTTACAAACAAAAATTATTTTTTGCTATAATTAATTTCACTATGCAATTATGCTCATAAATATAAATGACTTTTTTCTCAGTGTAACTTCTTCGAGGAGCTGTTACGTCAAAATAACGCGAAAATAATAGAAAGAATCGAAATATTTGAATGGAGTGAGCACAATGATCGCTCATCGTTCCTGTTTATGCACTCTCGATCGTCCCTTTTTGTTTCACGGTGCTTTTCACGCGTAAGCTCGGAATGCGAAAAGTGACGAGCGATGGTTTTTAATATTGAATTGATCGATAAGCGGTTTACGCGATGGATATCGAAGGATGATTGTGCGAAGGTAGGTAGAGAGAGAAAGAAAGGAACGAAGGGAGGAGAGAGAGGGAGCCACGTCACGAGGGGTCCCGTCGTCACGTCGCGACGCCTCCTCCGAGCGGAGGAACATCCTCCCGGTCCTCGTCAACCGGATGACGCGCGGATTTTTATCATATTTACATTCAGCCGAGATTTCTTTTTTCTCCGCTCGGCGCGCAGACAATGATGCAGCTAATTCACTTGTGAATGCACGTACGAGGAGGCGGCGGATCTTCCTGGCTTCCTCTCGAATCCTAAAGCCTCCCCTCGACACGTGAATCACGCGCGCGCGATGCGCGGCGATTTATTGTCATGTCGGATGTCGTCGCGATTTTTTTCTCCTTATGTACGTGTCTCTGAGAAATGATAAGCGTGACACAATTGTTCCCGAGGGGAAAGACGAATTTTGCGGATAAGACAACGAACCGCCTCGCAAATCCGTAGGATTCTATATCTCATTATCGTTACGAGAGATTCTTCGCAAACTCGTGGATTACTTTTCGCAACAAAAATCCCCTCGCACACCGACCGGCTTCCTTTTTTTACTTTTTAATTCGGCTCACACGTCGGATCGTGAAATTCATCTGCCAGCGAAGAGAGAATTAAAAGTTGTCAATACAAACACAAACGTGCGTCATACGAAGCCGCTGCACTTAATTCTCAAATGAGTCGCTCGATTCTCCGAACGCAACGCTATTATTATCAACTTCTCCTAGAACATTGCGAAGACATTAATTTGCTCTCGGAAATCGGCCGAAGCTGTCAAGCGATTCCGGACCGGGAGGAGAGCAGATATCCCTCTCTCGCGGGGCAGTCTCTCTTTTTTTCTTAACTCCTTCCATATGCATCGCGTTTGCCACGCGCGTCTGGCTCGGTTCGGGAGCTCTGGTATTATCCTTCGACGAGCGACGTATCCTGCGATAGACGTCCACGCCTCCCGTCTAATGCCCGTAATGCTCACTTGTCAATCCTTTTCGCGGACCAAATGGATAGTTGCCGATTCATAAATATCGCGTTGCGCCATCGATCCGACGCTCTCATGCGAGAGAAACCGGTCGGGTTTGTCGTTTTGTTGCGCGCGAACGAAATACTATTTATTAAAGCCCGCACCTAAAACAACCATTCGCGGCGTATCCATAGGATAATACTCATGCCATCTACGTCCAAAAGTCTTCTTACGTTTTCTTAGAGAAAAAGAATTGAGAAAAACGGTAAATTTCATGCTGTCGTAACAAATAAATAAAGATACAGGGGTCTTTCTTACGTAGTATATCCAATATTTTAAGAGTTCATTTTTTAAGTAACTTATTAACTATGTTATCGTGCGAACTTTTAAGATCATTTTATGAAAAAGGGTTGATTTTTATCAACTCCTAAAATATTGGACAGTCTCTACTCGGGTGACAATGATTTATTTATTTGTTGCGACGGCATTTGAAATTTGCTGTCTTTCTAAGTAATTTCTCTTCGTACGCCGTCAGACAAAAGTAGAATCTTAGAGTGTTTTGCATACGTTACATTTTTAAAATACGGAATTTGATATCTCACAGCAGGCGATCAATGGTGTCGGTACGGGAAACAAAGTTAACGGAGTCTGACAACTTATTCGATCGTGTCAATGCACTTCTGGAGAGACACACGAGTGTATGTACACATTCCGAAGGACGTGAGCTCGAAGAACGCTGCTCGCGAAGTCGAATCACGTCGATACCGAGCGCGAGCGAATCGATCCGGCAACAACAATACACCGGAGGTGGATTTATTTGATTTCTGAATCAGCCGGCGGGATTTGCGTAGGAGAAGCGGATCACGTGTGCCGGGCACGGTGATGAAGATGATGAGTCTCCATCCGACGTGCAACGGAGGGACCTCGCTCGCTCGCTCGTACAGTTCCGACTGCACAGCCCGTTCCATTTGCTGCAATTTCGATAGCGGCCAGGATCTCGGATCGATTCCGGGTTGCGCGCAGACTAGCGGTATCGGGATTGTGGAGCAATGCAAATTTTCCCGGTCGCTGAGAATTCGCCACACGAGTCCTCCGTGACTTCTCGGGAGGGCTCCACTCGCTGTCTTTCTTCTTTCTTCCTCTCTCCTTCCACGACACGCGAGGCGACGCAAACGCGCGTTTCGGCTCTTGTTATAATGAACGAAGGCGGCGAAGTTGAATCGGACGCTAGTTAAAGGCCGCGTATTTTTGTTGCGAATCCCGCCGCGTGAGATCGCCGATCGGTCGCTCGCTCGATCGATCGCAGTACCCAAAGCGCGAGTAGATGAAGGAATAATACAACGTGATTACGGTGAGGAACGGTACCGGCGAAGACAAGGAAGTCCGCATCGTATCGCAATTCCGATCCCGCGCCGAAGCAGAACCCGGGCTGTAATAAAGAGAAGCGGTCCGTTTCGTTTGATCTCTGTGCGCGGAACACGACGACGCGGGATACGAGCGGAGTATCTCTATGTGCACAATTATACGCACACGAGCTCGCCACATTGTCTATTGGAGCGCGAGAGGGAGATTATAACCGATCCGATCGATCTGTATAACGAGCAATTTACGTTTATGTCGCGTCTCTCTCGCGCCCAGCTCCGTTCTGACTTTCGGCTCCCTCATCGGCGGAGCGCAAATTAGCAACGAGCGAACGAAAATGTGTCGGAACGTTACGAAATAAATTCGAGTAAATTTTAAGTTCTCCCATTCTGGGCAAATTTTCTCCAAAGAACAGACTCGATCGGCACACGATCGGCGCGAATCGCGAATTCGAAGTCGAAACACTGCGCTGGGAAATTCACGGAGAAACGCGAATCTCGCGATCGCGTTTTCGTTCTCACGCTTCTCTCTCCGCGCGGCATCGAAATCGCAAATCATCTCGAATCCTTCAAGAACCTCGAATCTTTGCTTTTCGAGCCGAGGTGCTAAGCCCCGTAGCAATCGTCGGCAGCCGCTAATGAACAGTTAATCCATCGTTTCCACGCCAGACAGACAGAGAAGCGCCACACGTGGATATAAGAGGATAGAAAGAGAGAGAGAGAGAGAGAGATATATAAAGAAAGAGAGAGCGGAGAGAGAAACCGATTCGCCGCCGCTTGTAACAGCCGCTCTAACAGAGTGCCGTCGGTGTTGTGCACTCCCACGTTTGGCCAGGCGTGTTCGGATAATTGTAATCTATTGCCTCGCCGCAGTGTTCTCGTACGAGCCTACGCGCATTGATAAACTATGCGAAACCCAACCGCGGTTCAGAGCTCGCTCCCCGATGTTGAACTCCCTTCCCTTCCACCGCCGCGATCTCCTCTCTTTCTCCTCCTTCACCACCTCCTGCCTCTCTCTCTCTCTCTCTCTCTCAATGCGTGTTCCTCCTCCTCGCCTTCAATACACACAATCGAGCGCGTTAATGCTGCCTGACGTATTCGCGAGGAGATATCGCGCCGCGCCGATTCTCTCTTCGTTCCTTTGCAAAATAAAGCGACCGAAGTGCGCTCTGTTAAGCACACGAGCGGGAAGATACGTCTCTTGACTCTTGTTGCAGAGAAATTTGACAGCTGAGTGCAAGCGCACCCGATTATGCACACCGGATGCGCGCGTCCAGTGAACGCACTCGCGTGTGTCCGTGGACCGCGCGCTGCTGCGCGCTTGAAAATGTGCGCATCGAAATGGGCGCACACGTCGGCCGCATCGTGAGAGGGGCGAAGCTCGTTTAAATTAGAAAAGCGATATCTCGTTACGCAGCGTTCGCTCCCCGTGTTCGGTCTCGTTACGGAAAACCAACGGTCGACGTAGAACGTGCGCGATGAAGCTAATCGGAGTTCTATTCGAGAGGCAAGTTGCAAAGTAGACGTGCAACATTGCCTTCGATTTTTTGAATGAATTCCTCAAAGGACTAATATTCATCACAATTTCCTATATTTACAAATGAAGTGTCAAATGAAAAATCTATTTGAATTTTGAATAGTTCAAAGCGTGCGCCATCTTGTTTCCATCGCAACGAGATCTGTCGAATTTTCTTTGGTAACCTTCTCGCACCATTCGTCGTAAAATGAACTTATCATTCTTAAAATTCAATTTCCCTCGTAATAAGTACAGGCGACCTATAAAATTATATTAAAATCAGTTTCTTTCCCCTCTTTTTTATTACGCACGCATCTCTCATTTTCACATGTCTTATCGCGCCTCCGCCCAACATTATCCTCATTCAGGTATTGTTTAATCGCTAAACGCGACGTGACGGCATCACTTTCCCGGTAATCTTTTCGTCCTCACCTGCGAAACTCACGGCACGTATTATTACCGCGGATAACCCGGAGGGACATATCTCCTCTCGCGAGCGCTCCTCGCGCGCGAGAGGATGTAAATTCAAGCTCATTCTCCACGCTGCCAGGGATTCGTGAGAGGATGCGGCGGTTTACCCCCGTAAATGGTCCCTTCATGCGCCAGCGATGATCCACTCCTGGCCCGCGGCGGAAACCAACGCGCCCGTGTAATCTCGCAGGTTCCGAAGGGAACTCTGTATCCTCAGACCTTTTCACGGCGAACACGTCCCACCACCTAAAGCTCCTAATAACGCTCGTCGCGTGATACGATAGCGTGCGCGTCGTACGCTAATTTCGCCGAATCGCGATCATTGTATATTCGGTGTTTAAAGTGAGATCCCCGAAAAAGAGCTGCGACGATTAAAGTCTGAATGATCTGAAATCGACCGTTTTCGCGAACGAATTAGTACGATTTCGACGGATACGTCAAGATATTTGTGCTGAGGAATTAATTAAGAAATAATTAATCTTTTTGATTTGAAGATTTTCGAAGAAAGAAAAAAGTTGCTGGAAAACTTGAATTTTTCTCGCGACTATCTATTTTTTTACGCGAATCGTTCATTGAGGAAGAGAAAAAGGAATAAAGGTAAAAGCGTTTAAAATAAAAATCGAAAAGAAAAAATATATATGTAAGATCTGAAATAGAAAAGAGAATAAATAGTAATACATGGTAATATAATATGATGTACATAAGAGTAAGAGCAGAGAAAAAATAAAGAGAGAAAGGGAAAGACAGGGAGTTTGTTACGGGAAATTTTTCTTAAGCTTTAATGAAACTGACAACGAGAACGGTGAGTTACGAACGGTATCGCGGTTGCGGGCCTCTTTGAGCATCCTACGTGATCATCGCTAAAGCAGATTCGAGGCTGATCGAATCTTGTAAGGATCGCAACTCACCGAGTGAAAAGAGGAGAAAGGAGGGCTCGTTTACACGATCGGCCGCGATCGATCGTAGGAAAACTCTGGTTTGTACCGCTTTGGTGTTTAGTGGTAAATGGACCCCGCTGGCTGGACAAGATCATTTATCGGCGATTTCGTTCGACGCCTCGATCTGTCTATGATAGACGATGAATTTGCGTCGTGAAAGCCACCGCTGTTCTTTAACAGCGCATCACAATGACTTTACATCGATACAAAAGGAGAAGGGAAACGCGAAACAGACTTCTCATTGTCTTATTGATTGATTAATTGTGCAAAAATCGTTTCCTCTTTCGACCACATACAAGAATATCCTCTAAGTTTTAATATATTTCGCGCTCTTCCCGCAACAGTATTCTTTATCCATATTTTTTTAGAACTTCCTTTCCTCCCTACCTTATATTTATTTATTTATTCATCTATTTACGGGATACATTCCTTTGATAAAATGCTTCTAGGATACGAAGAAAAAAATAACATATAAAAGAAGCAAATATAATAATATGCCGATTCAAGATGTGAGCCTGAATTGAGGTAACGGCATTTTGGTAGAAAGGAAGTGACACATGATGCAAATCAGTGGTGTCATTAAGATTATTAGCGAGTGAAGAAAGCCGACTTAATAATATTCACTTTCTCCCCCCAGAGAACCCGTCTTTCTATCCTTCTTCCTTTCTTTCAACTGCCGAGCAATAAGGTATCCCCAAGTTCTCACACTTGGCGGAATTTCACTTCTTTCCGAGGCGGAAACGCGGAGTATGGCCGATAATCGACGGCGAGAGGCAGATTGCATTTGCCCACACGCGTCCGCCAACGATATCGATAACGACAGTCGGAGCCGGAGTTATCGCGGGACGGCTGATCGCGATGGGTCGCGGACGGGTCAATCACGACGGTGGCCGCGCGAGAAGACGAAGGTGAGCGGTCGAGCACCTGCGCTCGGCTGATTTTCGCGATTAACGGTCGCGGCTCGAGCTACCTGGAGTAAGCACTCGCGTTGTTGCTCCCTCTCTCTCCCACCGTCCCTGCCTGCCTGCCTGCCAGAGTCTTCGCTCGCCCTTCCCCGTTCTCGTCGACTTTTCTTCTTGCCCGCCGCTGCCCCGCTCCTCCCGCGATCCTCGCGATGACGTTAATGCGCGACGACGTAATGACGAGTCGCGCGGGCCGAGGACTCGAATCGCTGCCGGCCTGGCTCTGTGTTATTTAGCGAATCGAATGAAAAAGAGGGCCCATCAGGCCCCTCATCAAGGAAATGAGGGGACACCGCAGGATCGAAGTCCTTCCTCTGCGTCACTGCCGCCACCGCCGGCGTCCGGTCTGTCCTCATCTCTCTCCTCGTCCTCCTCCTCCTTCTTCATCGGTAACTCCACCTTCATCGCCTTTATCCGGGTTCCTCGTGGAGGGCGAACTTCGTCGGAAGGAGAGAAAAAGAGTCGCTTTACCACCGGCGCGTAATGCGCCGAAATAAATATAGCTGCTTTACAAATTGTCGGCGCTTAATTGCGCCGCCAATCGGCCGGTTTAACGAGCCTGATAATTACGCCATAGCCGGTTAACGCGGCTGTCGTGTTCTCTTCTCTTTCTCTCTTGCTGCTTCGCGCATGCCGAGGTGGAGTGTGCTCTCCTTAATGCAAAATCCTTAATGCGGAGTCCCATCATGTTCGGTGCGTGCGCGAGGGAACTGTGTTACGCAAAAATCAACCGAGCCACGCTCGACGGGGGTCTCGAATGAATTGAGTTTATAAAACACGAGTGTGGCTAACAGACAGTGCACCGGTCGGTTATGCTGAGAAGTCCCGGGTTCGATTCCCGGCAGAATCAAAAATCTTCATATCCTCTCCGAAGGCAATGGCAAACCGAGAGTATCCAAGAGAAACCTCTCTATCATTTACCCCGTTCGGAATCAGCGTGAAACAGTAAGTCCCAATATGCCTGTGCATAATCAACGTGCGTACCATAGACATATGAAAGAGAGAGCACTCCACAGGCAAAATAGGAGCAGACACTACCATGCTGTGCTAATTTCTAAAGGTATAAGAGGAAGAAGAGTTTATAAAGACTGACATTCCGACGTCGATTACGATGATCCAGCCGAACAATCGTTTCGAGAAACTCATTTCTCTGCCTCCACCTTTGGGAGGTTAACACCGCGCCATGTGCGGCTGTTTCGGCTTTCTGACTCAAACACGTTGCAAAAGGCTTTTTTGCGCAGGAGAAATAACGATTGGACGGTCACGCTTAACGCTAAATGCGCGCGACGTAGGTAGGCGAAAGGCCCGAGACGACATTCTGATTGATATCTCCGAGTCATTAGTCTCATTAGTATTTTTCTCGCTCGCTTCACGGCGATCGAATCCGTTATTAAATCTGCATTACGCCTTCTGCGTGCCGCTCACGGCTTCGTAAAGAAGGATAATCGCATGTGGAGGTCGTAACACGGATGCGCGATATCATTACATTCTCTCTCTCTATCTCTCCCTCTCAGGGTGATACTTTTCAATAAAAAAGGAAAGAAGAAATAACCGGGCAGACGATCCTGCGCGTCTTCGGCCGAAAGCGTGATTAATTTTAAGTTTGCACTCGTAAACCGCCATAATCTGCGCGTCGTTCATCAATCATCGATCGCCGATGATTGACGATCGACGATGACGAGTCCAGAGATTACTCGAAAACGCCGCGAGTACTCGTAAACCGACACCTCTTCCGCTAGACCGACAATGACAGGCCCCCGAAGCCGACGTCGATTACCGTCGAATAGTAATCGATTACGAAGCATCGATCCGCCGCAAAAAGCGCTCGATTAGCGCATCCTTGTTCGCCGGGAAGAGATAGATAGAGAAAAAGAAAGAAAGGGAGAAAGAGAGGGAAAGAGAAAGAACACGATTCGCCGTAACAGTCGTGCCCGTCGACTTAACTGTAAAATCTTCAGACTTAAAATCGTTTGGTACGACGACGGCGACCACTCGTCCGCGACCGAGCAGCCGGCAGAAATCGCGCGGAGGAAATCGACGCGATGCTGCAGCGAGTGCTAACGGTAGAGGAAATTCTTAATCGCCGCGCGCGGCCATTTACTGTCTCTCTCTCTCTCTCTTTCTTCTCCCCCTTTCTCTCGCTCTTTCTTTCGTTCTCTCTCTCTCTCTCTATCTTTCTCCGCGAACGCCGAATGATCGATTCGAGAACTTCGGATTCCGCGTCCGCGAGAAAGCTCCACGGCGCTGCCGCTGTTGCATTCTTGGTCGCCACAAAAATGCCACGCATCGGCGCGTGGAAGAGTAATGCCGCGTGTACGCCGCCGGCGTGCGTGTCCAGTATGATGTATTGCGTTCTTCATTTTTTTTGCACGCTTGACGGAGCGCTTGTCTGTCTAATGCGGCGGTTATATCGAAATTTGTACGGTATACGCTATTGAGGATTTATTCGTGACTGCAAATGCACGGCAATACACCCGCCGAATGTAGGTGTGCGCGACTGGCCTTTCATTAAAAGCTCGTTTCTTCGGTGAAATAATTGCAACGTCACGCATCGAAATCGCGTAAACGTGTCGCCCATACCCTTGAACACCGTTTTCTCCCCCGCGATTTTTGAGCTTCGTTTCGATAAGTGTGTACGAAAAAGGATTTGCACAGTCTGGCTCTTCTCAGATTTTACACGGAAAGAAGAATATATATAATCCTGGTTACATGCTTTCTTTTCGATGTGCTGTTTCAGAGTCTTTATAATAGAAGATATTATTTTCATTTATATAAATATGTTGTAAGTAATAATAGACGATGTTTTTAGAAAAAATCAAATCGATCCCGAGTCGAAATAATTAGAATCGATTTTCTAAAACTCGATCTAAAAAATTGCATACAATGAGCATTTAAACATGTTCCTTCTTATTTTATAAGTATAATATATCTACTAAATCTATATATATAAAGTTAATTGGCCGTACTTATACAAGAATGATTCAATTCAAATGGAATATATTTTAAAAAGAATGAAGATGAAACTTTGATGTATAATTTAAAAATAAAGATAGCACATGTAGCACATGATAGAGGTTTTTCATCAAAACGATTCAGGTCAAACATGATCAATTTTCTTTTTACTCCCGACTGCTGCCAACCGAAGGCTAGCAAAAACGGTGGGAATGTACGTTTCACCGATGTTACACTTTTTGTCACGCATATTTGCAATAACCATAATGTGGTTCGAAGTCAAGTTTCTTACGGCTAAGCTTTTTATGTATTCGACGACGTTTAGAGCATAAAATAATCGCTAATTCCGTATGAAATTAATAAATGAAATATCATCTTTCAGTTAAAGCAGTAAATAGGATTTCTGGTATAAGTCTGAAAGCAGTAAGTAGAATGACTGAAATTCTAGATCCTTAGTAATAACTTTTGTTTACAGACAAATTTATCATCACTTATACAGTACTCTAAAATATACACCTAAAGTAATATTCTAATTGCATTAGATGTTAATTTTTCATTAAACGAAACAACATCGATAAATAAGCATATCAACGGATCAAAGATCGATTCGTAAGAGAATCAAACGGAAAGGCATTGATTAAAAAAAAATAGATTTTCTCAAAATCGAATCGAGATCGCCCGTCACTAGTAAGTATAAAAATACACATTGCAGCAACGAGTTGTATGAGATTACACCAAAAGGAGCCGCGTGACGAGTGGCTATTTCCCTATCGTGCGTCGTAAAAGACGTGCGTGCCGCGAGACGTACTTGCAATTCTTCCGAGCGATGCGTCCGAGTAATTTTTACGCGGATCTCGCTAGAAATGCGGTTTCAGATCTCAGAAGGATACACCAACGGTACGGACCCATCTCTCTCTCTCTCTCTCTCTCTCAGGGACTCTCGGACGTCTTTGCCCGTATAACTGTAAATCCCTGCTGAGAGGGCGAGGCGGGCTTCTTCGGCCCCGAGGATGATTCGCCTCACCGGAAGAGATAAAAAATCCGGAAACTCAATGCGCTCGTAAACCCGAATGCGTTTCTGCGCTCCGAGGCGGAGTGCTGGAATCTTTCTTCGCGGATTCCAGCGCTCCGCAGCGCTCGGCCGGCGCGATGCATCGCGATGCATCATAGCGCATCACGGCTGATATTAGCGGAGGAGCCCGCGGGCGCCACAGCTGGATGAGAATCATTCGTTTCGTTACTTATCTGGAAACGAACGTCGAGTTTTACACATCGCGCGCCCGTAAATTGGCGCTCGCGTTTGCCAGCCGCGCGAGAAGCCGAGAAGAACCGACACGGAAACGTCTCTTTCCCGTAATTACTATCTTCTAAATAAATTGAACGAAATGTTAGGAGATAAAATTCAAATTAAACGCCAAGTCAAACATTAAGTTAAAATTCACATCAGGTGTCTAGTTGAACGTCACGTTAAAATTTATATTAAAAGTTCGGTTAAACGTCGAGTTGGAATTTACATTTATAGACTTTCTAAAGGAGCTCCAATGTCTCCGGCAAAATTTGAATATCACCACAATGACTCTTTAAGAAAGACCACTCGACGACACCGCGATAATCGCACAATCGCCGGCTCGAATCGTGAAAGCATCTCGCGACGCGGACGGACAGGCGGACAGACGGACGTGGTTCTTGTGAGCTTCAACGCGCGAGACGAAAGCCTCCCTTGTCTTTTCTAAACGCGATAAGCGATCTAACGAATCTGAGGAGTGATCGATCCCGCGCGGCTTCAATAGCCAGCAGACGGGGATCGACGGTGCTTCCTGAAAGTCTGAATAAGGCGATCGCCCGTTGTGGTGGATATCGACAGAGGTAAGGCAAGGTAGTTGCCGATCACCTCGTCTTCGACAACGACGACGACAATAGTGATGACAACGACAGTGACTTTCTCGAGCCGCGCTTTTTTCGCTGTAATCCGATTAATCGATCGTAATTGGCCGCTGAGTTGAACGAGCAAACGTATGAGCGCGTAAAACTGCTGCGAGCGAATCGAGAAACCGAGCGCGGCCGTTTTTCCAGTCATTAATTAGCCACCGCGCCTCTCTAGCTATTGGATTCCATTACGATCGTCGAGTTTCATTCGCGAGACCACTTAACGATTTGTGAATGAAGAGATGCGATCAGTCACGCGTCCCGAAAACGAGGATGAGCACCGTAGTACCGCGTTTAAGTGCGACTTTAAGTGCATCTCGCCCTGAATCCTTCTATCTTTCCACAATGTGATTCCTACACAGAAAAAGTGGTAGAATCAAGTAAATGTGATTATTTGTTCTCAGTCTCCTTAATTTAAATATATTTTAATAGCTTGTAGTAAATGTTTACTTAAACGCAATAATATCTTAATTTCCAAACGAATTACTGAATGTAAATGTGGAATGATTGAAGAGAGTAAATTGAAGAGAATAATTATTAGAATTATATGATATTTTTTTTTCATTAAAGAAACCTAGCGCTTTCTAATTTCGATTTTTCTGGCCGGTGAACATTTTCTAACAATAAATTTTGATATTCTCAATATATTATGAATTCGGTACTTGTCGCAATTGTTTTGACATACGAGTAAACGTCTGCTTATACGAAGAAAATATCATATTCTACTTCTAGTAAATATTTGCCAAGAAATATTGGATTATTAATCATTTTACTTGGTTCAAGCAAATATTACTTGAACTTTTTCCTTCAGTATATGTGTAGCTAAGAAAATGAATGAATTGTTTTGACTCGCAGAAGACGTTTATTGTAAACCGATATCACAGTGTGAAAATGCTGAAAGTTCTCGCATTCCCGCGTGGAAGTTGGACTGCGCGGGACGCTCGACCGAGTCGTTTCTCAGGTGCGGCGCCGTCCGCGGCTGACCTGAGAAAATCGTTCGACCGCCTTCCGCCGCGTCGCGTTGGAGAAAAGAAGGAGGAAAGGAAATTTCGATGAGGGAACGACATTCGTCGTGGATGGACGATGCCTCTCGCGAGTTCGCATGCTATGACGGAGGATTATGCAAATCGCGGATTCTTCCTCTTCTGCACGCCACTCAAGACACGGAGACTAATTGCAGCGCGCATCTGTCCGTACCGAGGAGGAGAACGTTTCCCCTCTGGCTTGTCAGCGGGCGTCCAAGCGGCGAGGGTTGGTCCCGCGTCGCGAAACTTCCTACGCTCGCGAAACGAAATGCAACGCGACGCGACGGCCTCGTGAATACGAGATGAGCTGCCCACGTGGCCTGTCAACCGCGAATTCGTCTTCGTTTCCGCGGGGTTTATGCTAACGAGTAACGTATCGGTAATGACGCGAAGAGCCACCACGGCGAGAGAGCTAAAGAGAAGCTAAAACGAAGCTTGTGTATCTCGCGCCTCTCTTTCCCCGACTCGATTCGAAATGAATTCAGATAGTCCGTCGCGTTGCTCGTCCGACGTGCCTCGTAACGTGACGACTTGACACGCGAGGGACTTTTAACTGCGCCAAGTAATAGAATATGATTGTGCGGCGAAAAAAGTCACCCGAGTGTCATGCAGCGACGCATTAGCAAGATCCACCGGGCGGGAGGCGGTGAGGAGGGATTAACGGTCGGACTTTGCGTCTCGCGTGAAACATGCGAGAAGAAATCCGGGATGTTATTTGCAGACGGTTAAAAAATTCCACAAACGGCGAATAAATCATATCTCGATCGCGTCGCTCGCTCGCTCGTTCGACCGGGAAGCCCCGGGCGATTCGCACGTCGAATCGCGAACGCTAATTAGCCAGCCAGTAGAGCAGAAACGGCCGCGTTACGACTTCGCGGAGCGAACTCCCGTGAAAATCGTCGGCCCGCTCGCCGGGCTCCGGATTGTTCGCGCGCCACAGCGTGATCCGATTGGATTATGCAAATCCGCGCTGGGATTTTTCACGGGCGGGCTAATTACCACGGCATAGCCGAGCATTTGCGCGCACTGCGCATGGCTCTCTCTCTCTCTCTCTTTCTCTTAAGCAGTATAACAGGATTTTCCGCGGTTAGGAGCTCGCCTCCAATCCTCCGCGATCGAGTCTCAGTTTTACGATTACCGGCCACAGCCTCGTCTGTTCCTTCACGCTTGGGATGCGCGCGAATCGAACTAATCGCGTACTCGACTCAGGCTTTACGACAGCAGCGGCCGATGAGCTTCTTCAAGTGTAACTTTCATAAACGTGTTTCTATCAGGTTTATGCAAACATGATTTACCGTATTTATCAAATAAAATTGAAAAAGAAACTAATTTCGAAGTATCGATAATTTTTTTTACATCGTTAAAAACGTTTCTTAGTATTTCTTTAGATACGTAACGAGATATTCAACAAGATTTCTTTATTTCCTTTTTCACATACGAATTAGTAAGTTTTTAGAAATGAGAATTTAATGAGAAAACTTTTGTACGAAGCTAATAGTTCCCTTAACGCAGTAAATTATTGATTTGGAAGAAGGCTAATCGACTGTGCTCGATGTTGAATATCCCAATTAGCGAGAGAGAGAGAGAGAGGGAGAGAGAGAATATCTCTTTTATCGCCGAGAAGTTTACGTTCGATATTAGAGGCAAACGGTCTTGATTGAATGCAAAGATTGTTTGCAAAACCTGACTGTCGCGACGACAACGTGCACCGTCCACGTGGAGCGATCTGGGAACGACGATTTGCGCGCGTCTCGCGCGCGGAATATCGCGTGCGTACGTAATATTCATTAAAATGTGGCGTCTCTCGCGGCGGGAAGCCGATGATGGACCGGCTACCAAGGCTACCTACGAGAAGAAGGGGCAGCGACGCGGAAGGTAGCGTACGCCTTTCTCCGCGGAGTCGAACGGCATGGAGAGGTGGAGGAAGAAAAAGAGAGGAGAGGGGATGAGGAGACGGTCTCGTGGAAAAGAAAAGTAACGACACGACGGACGCCCACGCGATTAACAAAATAGCGAATGAGCTCTAATCGCGAATTCTACCAATTTCACAGAATTTTTTCAATCCGGTATAAGCAATCTCCAAGAGAACGCTGTAAAATATATTTTGAATAAGAAAACTGAAATATCAACTGAGAAAAAGTGAACAAAATTGTATTGTGTAAATATACACGCGCGAGAAACTCCAATTACATAAGAAATCATTCACATTCCGAATATTTACGTTAATTCTATGTATACCTGACAGAACATATATCCGTGAAACAACGCCTCCCTCCCTCGATCGCTGCGCGGGATGAAAAAAAGGCGGTCACACAGCGCGCGTTTGTACTTCACCGAGACCGCGGCACGGGTCAACCTCGTACGTCCGCGAATGACTTCAGTCATGGAGATGGCGTATCGGGATCTCAAGGGGAAACCCCGTAAAAAATTTCTCACCGTAGGTGCTGTGACCTGGGTGTGGCGCGCTGCACGCCCGACGTGTGGAGACAGGGCCGGCTCTAGGTAAATGCGAAGCTAGTGAGCGAGCGACCGAACAAGCGAGCGTTTAGATCAGCGCATTGCTATGCTTTTTCTCACGGGTACCGTTTCCTCTCGTCATGATTAAGCAAGTATCACCCGCGGAGATAGTTTTATTTCATCATCCGCGACTTTGCCTCTGCAATATCTTTCTTCCTTTCATCGGGTTCTTGGCCAGAAACAGATGTCAGTCCAAAAATAGACAAAATCGAGAGAGAGAGAGAGAGAGAGAGATATTTCGCACTTTGGAAAGAATCCCTTCAAGTACGATTTTTGCACTTAAAAAGAAAATAAAATAGCAAAAGACTATAAAAATCATATAATATCAGTTGCATGAAGTGAAAGAAAGAAAGAAAAAATAAAACAAAGAAAATTCGTCAACGATTGTCGGAGACGATTAAACATAAAAAAATGTTTATTTACATTTGGGCTCTGTAGGTTACAAACTCAAGAAAGATAGAACAGGCCTTTAAGAGCATAATTGTAACGATTTAACATTGAATTTGACGTAAGATTATAAACAGCGATGTTACATTGCCACAAAAGCTGCGATTAAGCTGTTAAATGCCCATTCTATCTTTCCTTAAAGAAAATATATATCTTGCTCGAGGAGACAAAGAGGCTGCAACCTATGCTGCGCGATCTCGCGTACGTACGTACGTACATAGTACGTGTCCGGGTCGCGCGCACGGAGAACACACACAACCTGGCCCTGGTGTGTTCTCGCGCTATGGGAAATACGGATCAGCTTTACGTAATCGGAGCATATTCCGCGTCCCGTTTTGATCTCGGCCCGCGGCTGGGAATCAGGAACGAGAGATCTCGACGGGGCCGTTGTTCCATTAAATTTCTGTCACTCGCGTTGACCTTATCACTTTCGTTGCTTCATTATTAAGCACCGTCGCGAATTAATGACGCAATTGCGTCATTACACTTGGAACTCTCACATTTGCGATCCGACGATAGGCGGGTCGAGCGAACTTCGAGTTCTACCGCGCGCGGGATTTGAAAGTTTCATGTCGGGGAGCTTTTCCTCGCGCATAAGGATAATTTCGCACGTCGAAGCTTGGCGAAAATATTATGTATACAGAAAAAAAATACTAGATTCAAGTAAATAATTACTTCAGCATTCTTTAGCAAATTTTTGATCCAAGTGAAATATTTCCCAAATAAATTATCCAAGTGTAGAATATGAACTCAATTTAAGTAAAATTTATTTAATTCACATGAACATTTTCTAGGAGGCATTGCAGTAATTATTAATTTAGTTTACGTTTCCTATGTATTCATTCACCACGGAATCGAGTCTCTTCGTTGCGGAGTGGTCTTCACCGAGTGAACTTGCAACGTTCGTTGCAACGAAGGTCTACCTTAGCCACGTGCGTGCATCAGGCGTCCAGCGGTCTCTCTCTCTCTCTTTCTCTCCTCCCTGAACTCCTCGCGTCGCGGAATTTATCCGGCGATCGTTCCTCCTTACGCGAGACGTGTTCAGATAAGACTCTCGATTTCCCGCTGGAATCGAACGATTGTGGCGTCGACGGCGATCCACGACGCGTACACGTACCTATATCCCGCTATCTAGCGTGGCGCTACACGCTCCTCTCCGTAGACGGAGGTTTCGCGGCTGATTTATCGCCTCGACTTCTTGGTAATTGTTTGGGGCGTGGCGGGCGCAAGCCGTGTGTTACCGGCATTACGGCAATCTCCCACGCGTGAATGCCGGGGGACTTATCGATATATATCTTCCAGGGTTTCTTTGTCGTCGTCGGTGACGTCGTCGTCGTAGGAACCCGCGCAACCGCGGCCGAGAGAGAATCCCGATATGACAGGGCTACGATTCCGTTAAATTACAAAGCTCCCGCGCCGGCGCAGCGATCACCTCTCGCGGAAAGTTCACTCAACACGGACGAGGTGACCGGGCGTACTCTACGCCATTTGTAATTCACCTTGATATGCATGTAGAATTTTGAGGGAGGAGATAAACCCGCGAGATATTGCGTTTAATTGCAATGATCCCGGCGCGTACTAATATCCACGGACCGTTGGGAAATTGTAATTACACGTATGATTCATCTCGCGTGGCAAAAGAGTGCGAGGCGGCGATTGAAAGTCTAATACGCGACTCGGTGTACAAAATCGATTGCGACATCGGCGCTCGTTCATTGCGACACCGTCACGGCCCGGCTATGTTATGCTTACACTACGGAGAAGAAACCAGTTCGCATAGCATGACGCTGAATTCATACGGATATCGCGAGCGCGCCTCTGAGTATTCTTTATAAACTATGAGCGAGCGAGTGAGTGAGTGAGGCGAACGAGCGAACGAACGGCGGACTTGACTATTTACGAGTGTGCGGTCGGCCAGGTAAACTTTAACGCGCGGTAACGCGAACGAAGGTTTCCACGGTGATGTTTAACATTTCGATCTCCACAGTCGGCGTCGTGCCGATTCACACATGCGGGAGAGCGCTCAGGTATTGGGTAAAGAGGGCATATCCTAGTTATGCGCTACGGATTATAACGCGGGTTGCGTGTTACGTCCGCTATATATGGCGCGGCCTTTCCAACGGTTACGTCGCCACCGTGAAACGTTTCGGTGAGGAGGAAGAGGTCGGAAGATGCCAATGCCAATGCATCCGCCATTGAGTCGTAATGCGGCGCCGTGTTGTGCGGGAGAGAAGGGTTCGGAGAAATGAGATGAGTCCCACGCGGGATTCGTCTGCTTTAGCCGAAAGACGAGAGGACAGACCGACTTTGACCTGACATTCGTCCTGATCTGACCTGTAATTATGTAAAATTTTTTGTATTTTTCATAGAACAGAATTTCTAACAGAATACCTCGTTCTATTTGCTGTTTCCTACGCTGAGAGAAAAAAATGCTACATTCAATTAAATATTTGCTAAGGAGTGATTATTTTAATCGGATTAAGTGAATATTTCTTGATTGAGACACTTCTTTCTTTCAGTACGTTGCATTCAAGCAATATTTACCTAATGCAAGTAAAATAATTACTCCAATAATCTTTAGTAAAATATTTACTTCAACATATTTTTTCTTTCAATGTGTAATTTTCTATATTTTTATTTCCTATATTTTTCTCCTATATCCCTATTTTTTACGTGTACAGCATCTTCTTCCATTTTTATCTGGAAGGAGTCTTGAAGGACTTCCGGACTAGCTTGGTTCGCAATTTTGCGCGCGCGCGTCCGAAGAATTCGCGAAGGAGCGTTGCGCGTCTCGCGAACGGTAATAAGAATATTACTAGTGCGTTCGCCGGACTGGAAAACGCGGGCGATTTTCGCCGGAAGTTGCAAAACCTCTGCTTACAGTTACGACCAATATCCGGCGGAGGCGCGCAAAAATAGTGATTGCACGGTGCGCCTGCGGACGAGGAAAGTTAGGGACTCACTCCGGCGCACCGCCATTAACAGTCTTCCGACGACGGAGCGAGCGGACAACCAATTTTTCGCGCCGTTCGCTCAGTAAGGCTCCGTTATATGGAGCGACGCTATTATTGCACCGCGCGACCGAGGCGGCAGCCTCGCACCGGGTCCGCCTTGTAATAAGTTTCCGTTCTTTCGAAATAATACCGCGTTATTAAGCGGCCGGCAACACGCGTCCTGCGTGGTCGCGGATCGATAAATCACTCTCCTCTTCGCAACAGGGAAATATTCCCCCGGTTTTACGCGCTGTCGGAATAATGGGAGAGGTATCTTCATCGCGGGAATAGTACGTAATAAGTGAACAAATTAAAATACAACATATAATTTTTTCCAATAAAATATTTTTAACAGAAAAAGGAAAGTCAACTGGTAGAAGCGCGCATGGATGTCGCTTGCAACTGCGTGGCCGGCCACTTGAAACAAGACGCGAGCAAAAGAGTCAAGAGCGTGCTTTCGATCCGAAGAAGATCGCGCGAGACGCGAAAAAGAAATTCCTCGCCAGTGGCCGCTGCCACTTTAGTCGCCGCTGACGCCGTGACATTTCGAAATCCCGATTAGCTCGGAATTAAAGGCGGTGAGAGATGCGAGATGCGGCGCACGTGCAAATGCAGCCTCGCCGCAGACGGTTCTCTCTTGCACTCTTGTGGAATCGGCAGGAAACCGAACCGAAGGAGCGAGCGAGTGAGAGGAGCGAACTTCGGCTCTCGCAAGTGGAGCAAGCGTGTAGCCGCGGCTCGGGATGCAAATGCGCTCTCTGATCTAGCGCTGCTGAGATATCTGAGAACGAGTCGTTTCTCCTCGACGTCGGGAGAGAGAGAAAGGAAGAGAAAGAAAGGACGAAAAGAGACGGGGCGAAGGAAAGAGCGAGCGAGCGAGAGAAGACGTGGGTGTGGTCCAGGGTATCGAGGACCGTACAGCAGGCCTTCTGCTGCGCTTCGTAACCTCTATACGGGGCCCGAGGCGCACCGTGCCATACTTATGTCGGGTTCCGAACCCTCTCGCTTCATCCTAGACCATAACGGTGCACGCCGTGCATCTTTTAACCGGGCTCGGCCGCTCGCCCATTCGCTCGCTCGCTCACTCCCGCACCTGGAATCCCGCTCTCGTCTCGGTGAGTGTACGCGTGTCCGCGGGGGTCGCGGTTAATAAGTCGACCGATAACACCGAGACTCGGGGATCGAGGCCTCTCGGAGATGTCGGAGTGAGATTTAATATGGTGAGCAACGAGATGTAAATACTCGAGGGGCTGTATGTCTTATCGATTATAATTGTTTGCCTTCCACGCGGAAATTATTAGTGAAAGTAAAAGAACGATCTCGCTACGTGTGAACGTAAAGTTCATCGAGGCTAAACGGGAAGGAAATGTAATTTCAAAGATATCGGGTTTCGATCGAGACTTTCGTGGATTTCTTCACCCGTGCAATTCTGGAATTTTCAGCTTCGTGCGAATGACGATCGTTGACGTATCTAATCGATTATAATTGCTATGCCCGCAATTTTCAGCGAAATTTATAAAACGATCTTACAATGTACGAAGATGAAGTCCATCGGGGCTAAATGAGAAGGAAATGCAATTTCAAAGGTATCGCGTTTCAAACTGAGATCTTTAAGTAGATCACTTCATGCGACTCTGAAATCTTCAGTTTCACGTGGAAGACGATTGTTCTTACGTCTCATTGTGTTCCGCGACTGATATTTATTATACCCGGTGACACCTGATTAAATCGATAATTTCGTACCGTGCTTGATCCATACGCGTGACGACAGGGCTGTCGCGGCCGGGATACCGTGGCTATCCAACGTGTAAACGCGCGCGTGCGAATCGAGAAAGTGTAACGCCCGCGAATCGACGGGAGAAAACGCGTCGTAGCGTAATGCGAGGAGGTTGATGCCATTATCTCTTCGCGTGTCGCGGGAACGACATTTTACGGACGCGGCTGCACGACGACGAGCACTCGCCGAGAGCTCTCGTCGTCAACGCGAGAGAAAGAGAAAAACTCTTATGAGAGCTCAATAAGGACCCCCCATTAAACCGGACCTGTCGGCACTGTCAGCAACAAATCACCGGCTGGTCGATTCTTTCGGTGCCCTCGCCGCAACGAACATCGACGAACCGAGCGGATCTTCCGGCGGAGTCCAAGACAGAGAGAGAGCGGGAGCATCGTGATTCGGCGGTGCAAGGCGATCACCGGCAGAACGAGATAGGAGAGCCGAACGATGACGAATGAAAACTAGAGAAACGAGGCGCAAGCCTAATCCAATTAGATCGGCGGGCCGAGATTGATCAATATTACATCCCGTTGCCGACACGCTCCGAACTGTTCAGGCGGGGTTCGCTCGCTAATGCGATTTCGACCGCGATCGATCGCCTGATCACCCTCGGGATCGATCGTATCGACTAATCGAGCAAAAATCATCCCCCTCACAACGGGGACACGTCGTATCACCGTACCGTTACCTTGGTCCTCGATGCGATACCGTTTCTTTCATCGACTCGCCGCATCGCATTCGCCAGTGATTCGTTAAGTGAGGAATGATGTCGCGGTGAATTTTTCGCGCGAGCGGCGCGAACGAGCCTCGAGGCGGGCCAAATTCCGGAATTTCTCGATCAAATAGAAAAATTCTAGAATTTATAATAATAATCTTTACTAGCGGAAATAACTCTCTAATATGCAATATTAAAATTAATATTCACAGTCGTAGGTAGAGGCGGACTCGGAACTTTAAATGAAACAAGTCAGGCAATAGACCGATGAAATGATTCATTAAAAAAATTATAGAAATTATGTAGAACGCAATAATTTTGCACCGAAATTCATGATCTGTTCGGAGTAAAAATTGAGGAAAAATTGGCCGAGGACCCCCGGCGTTTCTCCAGATGGGAAATTTATCGGGAATTTCAAGTTTCATCGTGCATATATAACAGACACACCCTATATACTATAATATTATAAGAGTACGGTGACAATTAGAGCGTTGAATTGGAGAGAAATGCCACGATGTACGAAGCGGTTGGCGCAAAAACAGATCTCGCGCCGCGACGCATGATGAAGTTCTTTCGAGCCGCCATTTTTCCGGCAACCTTGGCAACGTAACGAAATTCAACGGATGTCGCAATCACCGCGATTTGCGTTGGGCAACGGAGTTTTTCGCGATTGCGTTGCGCCAATTGACGCGACAAGAACGACCGATAACCCGTGATCGCGACTTCGGCAACCAATTCCAGATTCGTTTCACGCGAAGAGAAACACGCCCCTCGAGAAACACGCGCGACGTTACGTTCCTCTTTACCGGCGAAATGTTACGCGTCGTTGAACTTATCACGGTAGAAAGTAGAGCATCTAGTACAAAGTTCCATGGTACAACGAGATCGGGCGGAACCGAGGCGGAAGCAGATAACGCAAAAACTAGCCCGACATCACGAACGAACTAGACTGGATATCAACGGGATGAGCGCGGCGAATAATTGGACGAGGTCTCGATTATCGTTCGGTCTACATCTTTCGCGGACGAGTCCTAACGGGAAGTGAGAAAAATTCGCACTCGCACCTGCTCCGCGTGCACGCACGCGTTCGCCTTACTCGACATCTCGACAGAATGGGAGTGACGCTTTTATCGGATATAACGGCCACGTCATTACTCCGCCATTAGTACTCCAAGTATGTCGTTCTGATAACATCATTGCTACGCTCAAGTTATGATCGTCTCTCGCGGCTCTCTTCCCCCCCTCTCACTCTCTCTCTCTCTCTCTCTCGACCAACCCGGTATTAACCCTCACAACTGGCCGGATAAATTTCGGTGACGTAACCGCTGTGATGGGGTCAGTTTGACCCCGATAAATAAACGACGCCGGCAATTTATGCTAGCGTGTGGGAAAGCGCCGCCGTGGTTTCCCCGCTTGCCCTCCTGAGGGAACAAGCAGATAGATGGCAACAGGAAGTCGCGATAGAGATCTCTCCGAGACAGAATTCGATCGAAAAACGACGTAACGTCGACGAGTTTAATCTACGAGTTACCCAGTGTCCAGATGCATCGACGAGAGAAGCTTCGTTAATTAATAAAATGACGAACTGAGGAGACGTGAAATACGCTCCTCCTAATTAATAGCAGAGATACGCGCACGAACAGCTTTCGTACCTGGGAATCAAAGTGACTCTAATTAAGTCGCGACAATAAAAAAAAAAGAAGAGAAGAAGCGCCTCGGTCGCCGTCAGTTGACAAGCGATAAAAGAGCGCGATCACGCCGGGTCGATACGGAGGGGATTGCCGTGGAGAGTCCGATCGAGAGAGAGTTGACGAGAGAGCGACCGAAACGGACGACGACGCGCCGATCGACGAGCTCCCTACTAATGAGCCTGGCACTCCGCCTGGATCTCCGACTCGAGATGAGATTATGATTCCGATTTTGCAAAGTAACGAGCGAGACTGAGCTCGCCTGCCTGCTTCTGTCTGCACCTTTCCTTCTCGGACGCTTTATCGGCTTTCGTTCGTTTTGCATATTTACCGCGCCGATAAATTGTCGGTTCGGCCGATTACCGATTCGCACGAATCGCCGAATGATACAGCCTAATGAAATTATACGAACAGGAGGGGAGTTTGGGCCCGGTGCATCCCGTCGCAGGATAACTTTTGTGCAAAAGTTCCTTCAACTAGCCACGGAAAAAAAAACGGATCCCTTTTTTAAGAGAAAGCGATTTATTATTTCGATCTCGAGGATCGGGCTTATTATTTGGTCATGATGGGAGCATCTGCGGATGATTCAAGTAGCAACCGAGAATGCATCGGTCGAGGTGATTCCACAGCTCACTGATTTCTGAAACGAAGAGTTGACAAACCTGTTCGCTCTCGATCTCGCGGGAGATGCTAATTAGCCGCGATCACGTTGGCAGATAATTATTACATCGTGAAAATCCCGATTCGCGGGGGTATTAAAAGGTACAATCACGGCGGCGCCGAGTTCACCAACACGTGTTGTCATCGTCGATAGAGGTTGTGTCTGCGTGCGCTGATAAACGAAGAGTCATTTCCCTCGTAGAATTAATTATCACAGCTCGCATAGTTTGAGGGGTGGTTTGTCGTTCCGCGTCGGAAGACCCGACGCACGCAAGCGAGGTATTATAATTCGAAATGAGGACGAGCAACAACGATAATAATCCGCCCATCAAACAGTGGCTCTCCCGCGATATCGAACTCCGCCGGGCAGTATCGCGAGAAATCTAATTAAACGAACGAGTGCGAACGTTTGGCCCCAATACCGACGCGATCATGTGAACGGAGACTCCGCCTGACGATCGTGCGAGAGGGAAAGAGATCGCACTGCGGCCGCAACGGAACCCGCGCGCTCACTATGTTGCGAATCGCGCGGAGATAAATATTTCTTTACATTCGCGAATGGAGATATTAACTGAGTCTTGAAGCAACAGCTCTCACCGCGCCGAGAAACGTGTAATCTTAATTGCTTACGTCATTCGACGTCACACGGCGACTGGTACACACACACGCGCGTGTGCGCACTATCTCTCGCTCTCTCGTCGTTAGTCGTCGGGATTAATCATCTAACGATTCTCTATTGATATCTATCTATCCATCTGTGAGAAAGAAGCCGTTATGCCGCGAGAAAGCGAAGACAAGTGAACGCGTGCGACGCACACCGCGATCGAAGTACAGGCGGGATCAGTAATTCTCGTGAGCGCACGGTGGAGGAGAAAGGTCGTGCGTGTGCACGCGCTCGGATTCTGCGGATTTTGCGGGCCGGTCGAAAGCGCGGGACGTTTCGAATAGCGAACACGCGGGGCAATTCACTTGACGCGGCTGCTGCTCTCAGGTATGTAGGGTAGCGATGCCATTTTATGTCGGCAGCGCGAGAGATAGCGGTACCGAGAGATCCAGTCCGTGCGGGCCTCATAGGAGAGGCCGAAGGTCGCATCGGACATGAACACGCCCGTCGTGCCTGCGACCTACCTTACCTGAATCGCCGCCATGCCGACGCGCGCGTATCTCGCTTATCCTTCTCGCTCTCCGAA
>NW_014556992.1:619998-678246 GCF_001313825.1 Dinoponera quadriceps | reverse complement strand
CGTGTACTCGTCTCAAGCGTCTGCCCCCTCAGTCCGATGCCCCCGCATCGCTTCGATCGACCTCATCCCTCGCAACGGACCAGCGATCGACGGTAAGATATCCCATCTCGTTTGCCGAGCGGCGCGCACACACCGACCGACCGACCGGTCGCAACAACGGTAATTAAGTTAACTGTCTTGAAATCGGATTCGCGCGGACGGCCGGCCGCGCGAGGCGCGGCGAGTTCCCGAAGACGTGAGGATATGGCACACCCGGTGCACGCTTCTTCCTTCGCCGGGAGACGGTGCGAGAGATTGAGCTCGTGGGAGGAGTCACGTCGCGGGAGCCTTCGGTGTCAGGGTCGGGCTTGGCTTTTCCGGGACCTGGAGAACCGATGGCTCTCTCGGTCCGGCAAGCGAGGAAGAGAGAAAGATGACGGAGAAAATACGAGTTCGTCTTTGTCTTTCTTTTCCTCGGGAAATGTATAGGTGTATCTGAGCTCTACCGATAAATTTACAAGACAGAATCTGTGTTGAAAGTAAGGTGAAAAGGTAAGTAAAAAAAGTATTAGCAAACATAGGTCCGCAAAAGCTTGGTTTTTCAGATGCAGTCTTCGGAAGACGACAACAATGAAAGAAAATGTGTCGCGATAAGTAGGTTAAAAATGCTGGTATAACATTTTTTTCACATGTTCTTGAAGATAATATCTATCAATTTTGATATTTCTGACTATTCTTCTTCTGAGTATTCTATCTATCTTGCGAATTCGTCGGTGGAGTTCAGATACACTCTGTATATAATTTTTCAAATCGCCACATCCGCACTTTGATAAGGAAAAGGTCGACTTCAGTCTTCAATCAGGATGTGGTTAGTTTCCGAATAACGGTCTCAAAATAACGTGTACTAATCTCAATAAAATAGCACATACTATCTTAACTATGATTAATTAATATTTTAATGACTAAAGAAGTTTACGACTGAGCTCGGGGAATTTTTAGACTTTGAAATATCGATAAATTCAAAAAGACTTCTGTGAAAGACCGAGAACTGAAAACACCGACATTGGCACGTTTTCTGCCGAGGTTATGAAAATACTCCCGGAGCAAGCTGTGTGCCATGGGACTTCAGCGCGCGCAGTCGGAGTAAATTAAGTTTTATTGGCTTCTCCATATCCGTCCTGGCGAAGGCGTCACGTCGTGCCTCGATCGAGTCGTCCGAGAGATTATTAAGCTAAGGCCGATTAATCACCGGCACCGGGAATACATCACGCGCGTGTTTCGTCGAGGTGACACCGGCGGTCCGACGGTATTATAAATAAAACCCGGTTTCGGGTAAAGCGAGCCGGCGATCGACGACGGCAGGATACGCTAATGGAGATACCACGAATTTGAATAATTATCTCTTACTTCTTCATCGGTTAGGTTGCCGGCAACGATGGCGACGGCGGAGGCGACTATCGAGAGTCGCTATACTCCCGATACATTAATTACGACGCCCGTTAAGAGACGCGCGATGTAAATTACTTCGCGCGCTCCAAATATAGATTCTCGCATGTCGGGATACACGCGAAGGCGCGTGTGAGAAAACCAGGAAGGATTCGCGTCGGCGAGGATGAAGCGGATCGACGTCGGAGGGAAAGGAAGAGAAAAAAGAAAGGAAAAGCGAAAAGAGGAACGGAAGAGTGGACAAAAACGGTAGAGACAGCAGGGGCCGCGAGAGATGCGTAAAAAGCGGCTTGGCCAACATAAATTAGGGATAACGAGCCGACCCGAGAAAGCTGGACCGATATCCACCCATTAAGACTGTTAACCGACAGTCAGCATAATGGCGTGCTGTTCTATGGCAGATAATTACAGACGCGAGCGCACTTCCGTCGGTTCGCACGTCACTCTTCCTCTTTCTCTCTCTCTCTCTTCATGTCGCGTAGCTACGAAATATCATTCTAAATTATAGCCCGCTTATGTAATTGCCCCCTTATACGCGCTGATGGCCGAGACGTCGCTTACGGTCCGCGTTAACACGCCTCGATACGGCGCTAATTAATTAGCGGCCACCAAGTCGCGCATCGTTTCGGCCGAAGTATAGTTGGCAAGATAAGAACAGCGTACAATATTCCAATGTCCACAATCAGAGAAGCGGTCATCGCTCCCTGTACGGATGTCGTTTACTCTAAGATGAGAAAAAGCAGCGAGTAGCGGTCGTAGAGAGGAAGCGAGCAACAGTTATCTGTTATCGTCAAGTTCGCGCGTTCCGATACCGGTGATATAGCGGGACATTCGACAGCACGTTTCTGCGATCGGACGGTGCAATTTATGCGGGATCTTTGTCGTCGAGCGCGAGATACCTTCTCGCGATTATCTGAAAGCCGGTAGAATACTCTTCTTCGTGGTACGTAGGTAGTCCCTCGTTAAGTCGTTTACGAGCGTTTGTTAATCGGGCAACGCGAGACCCCAGCAAGTTCCTACGATGGAGTTCGCGGGGAGACTATCGCAGGAGGGAAGAAGATGGTGGAAGAAGGGGAGGCGAAGGGATACAGAAAGAGAGAAGGATGGTCTTTTTCGAGACAGACCGTAATGCCTCCCGGTCTTGGGGAGCATATCGTCCTCCATTAAACTTATCAAAGGTTCTGCGTCCGACGCAGAGATCCTTTATTGCCTTATCCAGCCAATCAGACGGTCGTTAGGTGCTTCTAGTGCGATCGAACCGGCTTCTCCGCAGACTGCGTTTTACGATCTCGCGTCCACCCACGATATTCACGGAACATCAGTCCCTACCGGAGCCCGAGGAATCGTCTCTCTCTCGCGATATCCTCCGTCCACCAAGTCCCTCCGTTTTAACAGTTTGGGTGTGAGCGCGTGGATGACGCGTGTCACCGAGTCTCCTCTTTCGATATATTCGCGAATCAACTCGATCTCCCACGAATTAACGTCGCAACGTCACGCGAGAAATGTATTTAAGAAAATTTCGTAGACATAGCGACCGAAGTAGCGACGGAGTGCGCCAACGCGACCACTTGTGTCCTTCCTTGAAACTCGATCATTCAAGGGTTAAGGGGCATATTCGGTACTTCTCGCAAAAGGAGAAAAAGCACAAAGCACGTTGGCTACGTTCAGTGACGCTACAGTTCCACGCTGACGATGACGAGTCCCGCGTGGGACCGAACCACGGGTCATCGTCGATAATTAAACCGTGACTCGATCGAAGCTCGACGACGACTAAGACGACGACGACGTCGACGAGTTACAAATCGCGCCGGCGAGGAGGTTCTACTTATAACTCGTTAATCAGCGCCGATGACCGCCGCTGCCACGCATCGAAACATCGTCGACGGCCGAGGTGTAGGGCCAGATGCGTACTCTCAACACGTCCGCGGGGATGGCAGGGAGAAAAGAAAGAGAGAGAGAGAGAGAGGAAGAAGGAGTAAAAGAGAGAGAAAGAGGAGGAGGAGTCACGTAGAACCTGAAGCGACCTGACCCGACCTCCAGGAAGGCGGCGCGACTCCGCCAAAACCAATCAAGTGTGGCTCGGAATGCCGTTTCGCTCCGAGGTCTTCGACTTCCATTCGCGGAATGAACTCGAAGACCCTTTCTCTCACTTCCCCGTCGCGCTCGCTGTTCTCCTCCGCACTCGCGCGGTACTCTCTCTCTCTCTCTCTCTCTGTCTCTCACTCACACGTCTTTGTTTCTGTATACACTTACCGTACACATCGTATTGTGCTACCACACTCGCTATATGCACCGGGTTCACCCTGTTCACACTCCATTTTCTCCCCACACGCGGCAATTTAGCTTTAATTGAGATTCTACCGAAGCGCGTCTTTAATGAGTTCATCTGAGTCCCATTTGGACGGCCGTTCCGCGACTGAATTGCGTCGTTCCCGTACGGGGACGCGACTTTCCGCGCGACAGTTCCGTCGATCTTTAGTCTGAAGATCCGTGCGAGAAATCAGATCCGACTCATCCGATCCAGATTTCAACAAAGTGCGGCGTGCACGCGATGAGAAACTCATCAATAGAAAGCTGATGATCGCACGCTGGTTTTGTATTTCCTCTCTCCGATATCGATAATGACTCGAAATGTCTCGCGTCACGTGACGAAATCGCGTGCGGGATCGCACCACTTCTTTTTTTACCACCTAAGCCGGGAAAAGCAGAGCTCAACGAAGGCGGTCGGAGAACGCCGAAAGTCGCCGGGATCTCGGCGTTGTCCGGCCGAGAAAGACGACGAGCAATTAAATAATTGGCTCATTAAAGCGGCGACTCGCCTTACGCGCTCGGCATCGCCGCCGCCACACTCCCAAGAGCGTCCCGAACGACACGCTCCGACGTACCTCTCGGAAACCGAGACGAGATAACGAGGCCGGGGCTCGCGGCGAATCTCGCGTATCTCGCCGCGTCAATTAGTCAGGCGACGAGTCACGCGATAAATCGACGTGGCTATCGCAGCTATTGGCCGAAATTTACAGAAGACAGCGCGCGCGACTCGCTTTGTGGATCGTTTTGCGGTACCCCGCCAGCTTCCCCTCTTTCAAGCGAGCAATTCCGGACGAATTTACTCTCTCGAGCGAGACTTACTTGCCCGTGCCGCCGGGAAATAAGCAAAAACGAAGGAGCGCGGTGAACGCCAAGTGATGAACGAGGTAGATAAAGCGAATGCGAAATGCCTTTTAATTCCGCAAATGAACCGTTCCTGAGCGTCAAAGCACGTTCTATCGCGAAAAACTTTTGGCTGACGAAGAACGAGCTATTTATTATGTGCATGTGTGTGTTAATTTCTCAGCTACCAGCTCGTCTCTGAGGAGTGCTGAAGCTCAAGAATTGAACGAATGTAAAAATACAGCAAACCGAAGCCGTTCCTGAGGTGTGCGTCATACACGGTAAAAAAATTGTCGGTTAAATTTAACGCATTTCATATGTTCCAGATAATTTAAAGAAATTTTACAATATTTTTTACGTTAATTTAACACAAGGTGAATACGTTGAAAAGTAACACAAATATTACGTGAAAAATTTAACACACAATTAACACCCATAATATGTTAACCCTTTGCGGACGAGAGGCGACTCTCGGTCGCCACGGCGTTTCGCGCGGCGGGACGAATGCCGAGTGAGAGGCGACAGTTGGTGTTTATGTTAGATTTCGTTACCTCCAACCGATAGGAACGCACTATTGGTTCTTGGAAAGGTTCCTTAGCTGTGGATGTTCTTTCTACGAAGTGTGAAATGACACATCAAGATCGACCTCCAATTCTGACGAAATTCGGCTAAACGGAAAGCTCCACGTAAAGACACTCGACACATCTGCGAAAATCGCCTCGTCCTGCTACCTCACTCGGCCGAAAAAGTCGTCGTCCGCAAAGGGTTAATCGACGCTGAAGTATAAAATATGTTATTTTAACACTTGCAATATTATTTCAGCACTTACACATGTTGAATATTGACTCAACACACAATATTAAGATAATATAAACACAATATATTAAATTAACACGCGAGTGCGTTAAAAATGTTTTAACAAAGATGGATTTTAACACAAGTACA
Organism: Dinoponera quadriceps; assembly: GCF_001313825.1. Classification (NCBI taxonomy): domain Eukaryota; kingdom Metazoa; phylum Arthropoda; class Insecta; order Hymenoptera; family Formicidae; genus Dinoponera; species Dinoponera quadriceps. Next base: position 672,726 of record NW_014556992.1, on the reverse strand, counting down.
AAATGTTGTTTAACGTGTATGCTAAAATACATGTCAATATATGAAGATATAAAAATAATAATATACATGAACGAGAGAAAATCTGAAACGAAAGGACACGCGAGCGCCACCTCCAGCCGATAGAGTTGCGTCTTCCGCGATGATCACCGCGGTGTGCGTTCATCCGCTTGACAATCACCGTATCGCACATTAGTCCGACGTTAGCGTTAATTAGTCGGCCGGCCGGATAATGGAGGTCGCGATATACCGCGCGCGGTCGACCAGGCGCCACGCCCCGAGCACCGTTGTGTGATAACCGAGGACACAAACTGGCCAAGCGAAGGTGAGGCGAGGTGAGACGGAGCGAAGCGAGGGGAGGCGAGGCGAAGTCGAACGCACGCGAGAGCTCTTCGGGGTCATTACAGCTCGAGCTGCGATAATGATCGACCGATTGCGCCGCGCGGGAGTGACCCGCGGGCTGATCCTGGCGCCCCGGGACGTCCCGGGACCGCTATCTCTCCGCCAGGACCGCCGCCGATAAGACCGTGAACTTTCGTGGCGCGCGTATTACCACAAATCACTGTGATTCCCCTTGACAATCGATGCACCGCCGCCGGCGAGGGAAATTATCGAAGCGAGCGAGTGCGGGCGAACGCGCGACCGAGCCGGATTGTGATCGGTGTTGGACGAACAACGTCACCTTACGTAAGGTCGTGTTCCAACGTAACGTCGCGGGGCCCGCTCCTCGGCAATTACGCACGCGGAAGACGACGTCGGCTCTTTTTTTCTTCCTCCTCGTACAACGCAGGAAACTCGTGCGGTAATGACGGAGTTTCTCCGTACGCGGAATGATATAAATTTTAGAAATGATCTCCGACTACTGCGTAACACGAGAAGAAGAAGTAGATGTATAGAAAGAAAATAAAAACGTGTGTTGTGTGAATCGAGAAATCATTTTAGAAACAGAACAAGCGCAGCAGTCAACGATTTCGAACGAAAACGAGCAACTCGAGAATAATAAATCCACCGCTGCGGTTCGTTTTTTCGGCATTTTGACGACGTTATATCCGTTAATCTCATCACAGGAGGATACATCAAACGTCCACCTGCGCTCGGACATTTTCAATTACCGGCTGCGTACAATCCACTCCCGATCGTATTATTTACGCCGAATCGGGCGAGTCGAATCGCCGCGAGATCTTCTTCGCGTGTCTCGAAACACTGAACACGTTTAAGGCGGTGAAGCGTGTGTCATGACGTCCGGCTCGCCTCCCGAAAAACCCGACGACCTGGTGGTAATACCTTCCATCTCGCGCAGCCCTCCACCTTCCCCGCCGAGGTGGGAGGACATAAAGTATTTATTTTATGGAACACCACAGCCAGCTGGCTGCGCGCCCCGTCGGAGAGAGGGGCCGCGATCCCTCCCCGTTACGCCCGTGAGTTCGCCCCGCGACGACCTTCAGAGGGTAATGATTTATGACGAGTCCGGCTAATTACCATGCGGCCGGTCCGGATACGTAAGGAGATATCACAGATATTGATTCAATTATCGAGATTAATGGCCGCGAGATTGCGACGACGCCGGAGACGCCGGTGATTTATCACGGCGCAATGCGAGGAAGGATCACACCGTCGTCTTCGTCGTCGGGAAGCACCTCGAGAACGGCGTCGGCGGGTCCACGAGAATCCTGGACCCGAGCGTAAACGCGTCAACGGGCGAGGAGTCTGATTTACTCTCGTTCGGCCCGAGTCGTGACTAATCTCCGCGATCGGGTAACCGTGAGACTCACGACGGCGCGGCGGCACCGGCGGCTTAGGGCAGGGCGATAGATAATCGAGATAAGAGGCCTCAGGTAGCCGCGGAGTCGTCAATGAGGCCTGAGAGTGCGTCAGCGAGAGCGAAAGAGATGCGTGTGTCGAACAGTAGCGCTTTCCACGAACGGGCGCGTTGGCGCATTGCGTGCGCCGCTAGTTTCTCATCCTTCGTGACATCTTATTAGATATATATTTCTTTAGGTCGTTTCTCCTGCGCTTTCTCTCTCTCTCTCTCCCTTTACTGAGCGTGACACTGCAACGACAGATGGCAGGATGACGTTTGAGTTTGACGTTCATCGTTAGAGCGAGAGAGAACGCCGAGTAACGCGCGTCGCCTACGCGTTCGGTGTTCACAATTAAGAAGTTACACGACAGGTGCGCAAGTCGAGATATTTTAAGACCGTCCGGAAAAAAGGTATTTGTCGTTACGAAGACGCTTTAAGCGGTACTCTCGTAAGAAGTCGAGCGCGGATAATTTCGCGGATAATTCCGCGCCGGCTTACCGCGTACACCAATTATGCCGAGCGAATTAATTGCTCTTTCGTTTCTTGCCGAGGGAGGGGCGTGACTCGAGAAGCCAACACGATGCGGGACAATATTCGAGATCGAAGAAACGCGGAAAAACGCGGAGAGGGCTAGTTGAGAAGAGTGTGGGAAATGAGGTAGAAGCGGGCCAAACGTAAGGAGTAATTAGAGCCGCGGTAATGAGAATCTGCTTTTTTCCTCGCGCGGCATCGGAGGTAGCGCTTCTTCTCGTTAGTGCTAGTGCACACGTACACCGCCCAGACTTCGTTAGCCGGACTTAAACGCTTTCTTTTTCAGCCGCGCTGCGCGATGTACTGTCTCAAGTGCCGTTTATAATCGTGAGAATAGCGCGCGTACCGCCGCCGATCGTCACGTCCGAATCGGATCGAGAATTTCCCATCGGCACCTGACGAAATTCACCATTGTACGATTTAGCCCCTCCCCCTCCTCCGAATACCGTGTAAGAGAGAGAAAGACGAGAAATCAAATCGTTTTTTCTCGTTCCCATGAAATCTTGCTTCTTCCGCTTAATTTCCGTCACGGCGTGGTTGCGTTTCTCCAATAGAAATATAGGAATAAAATTTTAATAAAAATTGCTCTCTTATAGAAATAATTTTAATTGGAGAGTTTCCTCTTATAATTAAAGTCTGAATGTACTTCGAAGAAAATGTAATTTCTGCAATATATCTGAAAGCGTATTCAAACTGATAATCTCGCGCGTTTCTCGCAGTCGAATATTCCACCGCGGCTACAATGCACGAGGGTTGTTTTACGGGCGATGTCGAGATAGAAGCCGAATCGCAGGCCGTGCAGACGAACGGAGGAGTAACCGCGGCGAGTCCCGCGCCGGGACCCGATTCAAATTTAATTCGTGATCGCGGCGGTTCAGGCAAACGTGTAATAATCTACGATTTCGAAGGGAGCACTGTGCAAGAAAGAGCCCCATTGTCTTTGCAAAATTATCATGACACCCTCGGGGCGCACGATCGCTCGTCTACGAAACGAGTACCTTCGACTTTCGATCAGAGAACGATCGTTCGAAGGCTCGCGCGCGCGCAGCCACGACGACTATCAAACGGTAATGAAGTAAGCGTTATTTTTTACGCTTTCGTGCATCGAGACGCGATCGTGTCAATTTAACTTCCTTGACGCTAAATGAACATTCCCAGCGACACACAACGCGCTATTAAATCTGTGAATATTTACACGGAGAATTAAACATTTCACAAAAGAAAAGTTTTTATAAAATGATATAGATTTACTTTAATTCAGTATTTGTCGCATAATCTTCCTACTCGATACGCACTATTTTGAACGGAAAAAATTATTTAACGTTTCCGTCGGAAATTCTAGCCTTTTTGCAACGTTCGGAAATGAATAGTCTTGAGTGATCCTGTTTGAATAATGAATAATCCTGCTTTTCTATTATAAGATTAATGTAGTCGGATAATCTATGAATAGCCAGGCTTAACAATAGCTAGACGCGTCTTTTGTGAGTTTTTTTCCGTCCTCTCCTTTTTTCTCCTCGTAACTGCACATGGCGCGCGAAATTAGTATGCACGCGTACGATGAGACGCGCCGTTACGCGGGCATTGTTACGACCCGCGCGGATAATCGCGGGAGATTGTCCAGGATTCGTGGGATTTTCGACAGTTGGTCGTGTTGCTCGCGCTCCGCGTCCATACTTCTCTCTCTCTCTCTCTCTCTTTCCCTTTTTCACGAAATTACACTCGGTCGGCTCGCTCGGCTGCATGCAACGAGGATATTGGCCGATCATGTGACAGCTGGAAGATGCATTGCGTGCGAATATACGACAATATGACAATGCGTGCAAAGGGAAAGAGAAAACAAAAAAAGGAACAGAGACAACCCGTCCAGATTGCTGATGCCGTATACTACGTGTGTTGTATCGAACAAACACGGATGAGATTAACCGCGTCTCTCTGCCACGTCAAAATATAATACATAATTTACCCCGGATCGCAGTACATAACGAGAATCATATCTTCAAATATATATTCTTAAACATACATTAAGAGATAAATAAGCTTTCACAAGGTATCAGTAAAATTTTTCTCAAATAAATTATCGTTATTACATTCTACTTAGTTACTTATTTATTACCATTATTATCGTTATTTAGTTATATTTTATCACCACTGGTAACCACGAACTAATTCGTACACGTACTTTCTTTCGACCGATCCCGCTTGAAACAGATTGACGAACACGCCAATCGCATTCGTGAGAAGTAAATCAAGAGAAGCCACGCTAAACAGAACATTGTAACTGAAGTATAATCCGCTGTCAAACGCGATTTATAAACCGCCCCTCCCCCTTCCGCTCCGCTTCACTTCGATGCGACGAAGAGACACACCTCGATGCGCACACTGCAACGCCGAATTAATTCGTCGTACATCGCGTGACAACGTACACGACGACGCATCGCGTAATCAATCGCGTTCCTCGACAACCCGATCTGCCGCGGCGGCGTTTTATTTCCGCCTTATTTGATTCGTGTTTCTTTTTCACTCTTTTTTATCTGAACATTTCGGTCTCGTCGAGAGATCATCAGGTGTCGGGGCCGATAACTCGCCGACTGGACACATACTCGCGAGATATCTCGCGAGCTTGCACATTCATATCTCCCTCTTTCTCTCTTTTCCCTTCGTTCTTTCTTCCTTTCCGAGGTGCGCGGCGACGTATCAGAAAAGACCCGAAGGTAGGAGCGGAGTGATCGCGATAGAGGAATATATCCTCGTCGGGATTCCTCGTTGGCAGGAAAAAAAGGGCGGTCGGCCGAGAGCGAGCCTCCGCAACAAACGCTCAATAATTTTAACGAGCCACTGAGCCGGACAGTACGGTTTCAGACCGGCGACTCCGTAACTTTAATTGGTAGCCGAATATTTGCATGCCTCCTTGTCCTTTCCCTCGAGCCCTATCCTTTTTGTCCTCTTATGACGAGGACAGCGGGCATCTCTTTCTTCATCGGGAACAAACGCGGCCTGACGATCCGCGTTCCCGACTTCGTCGAGATGCAGAAGTCGTCTCGTCGCGATCCAAAGGATTTATCCCTTTTCAATCGCGATTGGCTCCTTAAAGAGCCAAGCGTACGCTGATGCAGCCAAAAATAATCGATAATCGAATCAGAAGAGGTAAGAGAAGTAGCTCGGGATGCTTCAGAAAAGAACGAAATTTGGCAATTCCAAACGTTCAACTCGCCTCGCACTGGGCCTGCTCTTTTCAGCTGAACTATGCTGCACTTTTTGCTTTTGGAGTGAAATAAGTATGTAAACGTAGCGTCGAAAGAACGAAGAAGGTCCAGCGCAGCGCCAGTTGAGCTAAAAACTAAGACAGGGCCACCGTTCTTCCAGTAACGTCCGACGCTTCGATTCGAGGGTTCACGTGCGCACGGTGACCATCTCTCGGCATTCGACTTGCTTACGTGCTAAATTAAGTATACGCAACCTCAACGCGAGCGGCTGCATATATTCATGCCGACTTCCACGGTATCGGAGTATCAATTTCGAATACGTTCGATGCATCTGACCGGTTTTCTCTCCCCTTCTCTCTCTCTCTCTCTCCCTCTCTCCCGAGGGTCCGCGGGGGCTTCTCCTCGGCTAGTTTTCTCGGGGTCACGAGGGAGTAAATAAATTCAACGAATAATTCCGTCGGGTAGAGCTTCCCTGGTGACCGGTATGGGCGTGTTAGCATCGGGGCTATTCAAGCGAGTCTGCGGTAGCCTCGGGACATCACGAGCAGAAAAGCACGCTCTTTCCTTCGCCTCTCCTTCTCGGATCGCCCCCTTCCCTCGCCCTCCCGCGGTCCTCCACCTCCTTCGCCTCCTCCCGCTTCCCGCCGCTATCCTCTACCTCTCTCTCGTCTTCCTCTTCGTTTTAGTCAGGTACGTCCCTCATACGTTTCTCATCTCGGCCGTGCGCGGAGATCCCTCGCGCGAGAGTCGAACGTGCGCGAGATTCTAAGGCGATATTTCCGCCGCGGCAAAACGATTGATTTTTTTCTTCCCCCCCCCTTCCTTCCTGCCTCTACCCGGCACCGCGGAAAATCCGGCCCGAGATCTTATCCCGCGCGCACGATTTATGCCGTGATCGGGCTCGATTTGCGATCCGATCGCAAATTAATGAAATAATCGGGTAAATGGAGACTGCTGAAAATGTTCGCCGGATGATGATAGAGATTGCTTATTGGACTTCGCTCTGAGCTAGACCTCGAGTCCCTTGCTTCGTTAAAATAGCGCGGGTAATTCCCGTCGGCTTTCTAGAGTTATTACGCATAAACAACGGAAACTTACCCGTTACAGCCGCATTTTACAAGCGAGTATAACGGAGGGACGCTGTTGAATATCAGGAAATATCGTTACATTTCCTCACGCACGCGTCGGAACGGATTTCTTAACGATTTGAAGGGTTCGAATATAATACATTATGTGTATACATGTGTGTGTGTGTGTGCGCGCCTTCTAATTCTCCGATTCATAATACTTGAATACACGCGATCTCTGATCCCGAGATCGCGCGATACGCGGCTCCGCAGCGGTCGCACGAACGCTCGTCATGCCAGGTAGAAACGGTGCGCAACATTGACGCGCGTTTATACGCGAGCGCGCGCTCCCGCTAAATCGTATCTCGGCGATCGCGAGGGAAGGTTCGTTACCGCGAGCGTAGTTCGCGAATCTAGAATCTTCGCTATTTCGCCGACCACGTAATCGCCGTAGCCACCGCCGCCGGCCGGCGGATTCATGCGTGCGTGAACGCTATCGATCCTCGGATCGATGACGATCTGCACTATCGCCAGGAAGACCATCTTCTTCTCAATCCGTCAAAAGCCCGCGGACGATCCGATCGGTTTCCGTCATGGATAGCGGCACTCGGCACGCTCCGATGCGATAGCATTCCGTGAATGATAAACGTGATTAGCCCCTCGAGCGGTCGTGTCTCGAGGAAGCGCGCGCCGGCGCACCGCGTGCGCCGTCGCGTTTTCGTCCAAACAACGCGTGGGAAATGTTGGCAAGTTATTCACGGAGAATGTCTCGATTCGCGAATTTCACCGTTGGTGCGAGATAGAAGAGGAAGGGGAAGGTCCCGAGTCGCTCCACGCGTTTGCTCCGGGGTTGGACTTTTAACAAGACACGTCGTCGTGCACAGTATCGTTATATTTCTTAATCTGACGAATGATAATTCACTGCGAGTTTTTCTCCAGTTCTCCGCCGACGCTGGCGGTGCCGCCGGATTCATTCCGCTCTCCGTCCCGGCAAAAAGGACTCGCGCGTCCATCTCGCTTCGCGCGCCTCGGCTTTTTCCACGTACGCCCACAAATGAGCAAGAACGAAGCGGCGCCTAATAGGATTATAATTCATCGGCCGCGGGAGTGAGCGCGCGCGGAAGTGAGCTCGAGACGGGGATGGCGGATAAAAGTTTAACGCCGCTGCGTGCCGACAAAAGCGTCCCTTTTCTCCCCTTTCCCCTCTAGATCTTCTTTCTCTCCTCCCCGCGCGCGGCACCGCCTTTTTTTTTGCGCGGGTCACGTACCTCCCTTATTGCGGCATGTCCGAAGGAACCGGTGCATAGGTGACTGCTCGATTATATACCGGTTTCCTCGTCGACTCGCGCACCGACTCGCGGAGCGGGTTCCGGAAGAAGGGAGACAAGGGGATCTTTGACTCCGCTTTTCCCGCATATCATCGCGCAGCATCTCCAACGATTATTACTCTTACTCGCCATGAAGGTCAATCTCTCTCTCTCTCTCTCTCTTTCGCGTCGACAGAGTTTCCAGTAATAATAATGCACGCAATAAGCGCGATGATGCGCACTCTGTTCTCCTGAGCTGAAAAAGGGCGTATCTCGATTCATCAAGCACCGACGAGGTAATATTAAAGACCATTGGCCTTACGGGATGTAGCATGTGAGAAAATTTCGCTATTTAATAACCTCCAGTCGATAAATTTGCCGACGAATTTGTATCAAACCAGTGTAGATAATAACTACCGAAATTGGTTTCATAAAAATATTTAATATACTTCATTGTAGGTTCGTATACATACTGTGAAACATAGAAGTAACTGTAAATTATAAAATTAATACTAATTATATCATAGCTATATATTTATACTAAATGACTAAAAATAGTCAGTAAAGTCATCTTTCTTTAATTATTTCCGGGCCCCGAAGTACACATGAAAATTTATCCAGGGCTTTGGTATTATCTCGTCGGTGCGTCAAATCGCTACTTTTGACATCAAAGTAGCAACGGAAACGACGTAAAATTTCAATCGCTGTCATGTCTCGTGAAGTCCTTTTCTAAAAAAAATGTTTCTTCGTCGTGAGTTGATCCTAACGTTCAATTGTAATTTTTAGAGAATAGCGTCGATAAAAATTGCTTACTGGAGTGTCTGATACTTGAGTGGAAAATGTATTTCGCAACGAAGAATAACGTCCCCGCTGATTCGTCGCGCGTCACGACGAAATTATGAACGACCGTCCGCGCGGCAGCGGAACATACGTGGTGGCCGAAGCAGCGTTCTAGAACGCGATATGCGTGAAACCCGGCACTTTGTTTTCCAGAGAAATAATTCCGCGCGACTCGTGCGCGTCGGGTACGCCACGAGTAACACGAGGAACGAAACGAGAGACAGAGCGACGAGCAGGTGGAGGAAACAAACGGACTCGGGTGCCATAATGCGATTAACGATTCGAGAGAACGATGCCTCTTCGGCGGCTAGATAAGGCCACCAGAGTCGAAACTGGATATCCCGTCACACTTCCCTCGAAACAGCTGATAATTAGCATTTCACGTAACACCGTCGCAAACCTAAGTTTCAACTCGCATGTTCCCCGTGTCTCGCGAACTTCTAGCTAACTTTGCCGAATTAAGACAAAAAGGTATAATTGAGATAAAAAAGCTTATAAATGAACAGAGCGGTGGCTTTAATGACGGCGACGCGCTCGCTTCGCCTCGCGGAAATCGGCTGGATTTATTCGCCGGCGAGCCGCTCGACTGGTAATTCCTGTTACAATTGAGGACGGAGGCGGGGCGGCCGAGGCTCGCGCGATTAATTTCGTCAGCGTGCAATTTTGCCCCCGGGACGAGCCGAGAAACCGGATCCGCTCGCGGTCGTCGTCGTTTATCTCATCAGCCCATGCAAGTTTCCGCCGAATCGAAATCTTACCCTGCTCGAGTCTCTCGAGAGGTGTACGCGACGATGAGAGACGCGCGTTTTCCCGTATCCGTCATATCAAAAATTTATTTCATTATGGATTATACCGGTGTCCTTATGCGGCAACAATGCCACTCGTTTTAATGGGTGTGTGCGTGTGTGCGCGCGCGAGATGCTATCGACGACGGGGAACACACCTTATACACGACGTGGTCGGTGTCTGTCGCGGTGGCTCATTAAAAGTCCGCTCTCGCGGCCCAGAAAGAAAGGAAGGAAGTGAGATGGAAAGAGAGAGAGAGAGAAAGAAAGCCGACTCGTTATCTGGCGTGTTTTGCTCGTGTCAGAATGATCTCGCGGCGTGTCGCCCGGTACGTATATACGCACGAGCGTTGAGTTAATGGAGCTCTGGCAGCCGTTCCGTAGGAACGATCGGCCCTCTCGGGTAGATATGAGGTACGATGCGCGATATGCCGGCTCAGGAAGTCGGGAACGAGTCCTCCCGGCTCGAGCGGCACGTTAAGCCAGAGGAATTGATACTTCTTTGAAATCGTCCTGGCAGCTTCAAGCGATGATATCCTGATACGTGAAATGAACACCGAGAAACATCCGAATAATCGCGAGTCAGAATTTTGTCTTCAAATTGGCCCGCAAGCGTGAGCTGCGATTTTACTTATTTAACATAAACCTGTAAATGTCGGGTTTCTCCCCAAAAGTTCGTCCCGTTTTTAGCCAGAATGCACACATTTAATATCCATTTATTTTAAAGTTAAACAATCAATCAATTAAATGTATGCTGTTTTGTTTGACGATTTGCCATCTCCCTAGCAGCCGCATGATCCCACGCTCTTAGAAATCCTGGGATGCCCGAGCGAAGAACTGACTAAAAAACGGGACGAATTTTTGCAGCAACAGAACCTTAGTTTTTTACTCTACTCCCGCTGGTGGGTAATTTCCGTCACTTTGATTTTCGCGAGTCGCGGTAACGAACCGACCGACCGTACGACCGTCGCGGAATTACGACCTGAAGAAAGCGTAATTGAAGGTGCTAATTCCCGAGCCGCGCGGTCGAAGCACAATAGCGTGAATTACGCGAGGGAGCGCGCTCGATGGAAGGCGAAGGCGCAACGGTGGTGGTGGAAGTCGGGTTCCGGGGAGTAGAGGAAGGACCAACGCCGCGCAGCGACATGCGTGCCGGGAACAGGTGCGCAGGATAATGGACGAGATGCGCGGCGAGGAACGATGAGCTTCCGGTGCATCCTCCACGCCATTGAAACGGGGATGCAATTAAGTGTCTTTGAGAGGCCTTTAAATCAATGCAACGCGTCCTCGCGCGACCCGCCTGCGCGTGGAAGCAGCTGCGAGAGGGAGCTTCGCGCACCATGACCGACCGAGGAGTTTACAAGACGCGATTATTAATGCCGCGCTCCGCAATCTCGCCGCGTGCACTCGGTTTATTAAAGAGACATTGAACAGCCTCGATGTTGAGGGTAGGCGTGTGCGTGGGCGACCAGCGTCAATCAATCTTCCAGCTCAACCGGCGACGTCCCGCTCGGAAACGATGAAATCCGCGACTTGAGTGAGGAACCTTCTGCGAGCTTAATATGCTCGCGGTGTCACGCTCGACGAGCGAGAGAAAATGGCGTTTTGACGAGGATATACGACGGCGCACGCGGTGCGCCAACGCGCCGTGTACCTTGCAGAGACGCGGTCGTTCGATTCACATGGTTCTCATCGAGTGTTTAACGGTGCTCGGTCGTTCGACTTGAAGTCTTTATTCGGGTAAGAGCGAGAAGTCGTTAACGCGAAACTGATGATTGATCAATTCCATTAATTTTGTCTCTCTCGATATTCACGAGACCGGATAAGAAGAGATACATCTCGAATGGAAACGTCCAATTTGAGGAGGCGACGTGTCCCCGTGAAGATAATAAGCCAAGACGGCCAACGTACGACGGATCGTCGAGGTGAGAAAATGGCGGGCCGGAATCCTGTTGCCGGTTTCTACGGAGGTCTATCTATATCAGGATACCCGGGAGAGATAGGGCAGGAATGTCACCGTGGGCTCACGTGTCGATTCCTGACCGCTCGTGATTTCGTGAAAGCTATTCTCGTTAAGTTCCTTGAACGTGGCGCCCCGAGTATCCCCGAACGAAGATAAAGACATAAAAAGCATCGCGCGTTAATCGTCTTATGTTAGCCTTCTCACGGTATCAAACAGATGTATCTGACGGTACTGAATCGACAATTTCGCGTTGCTTTCGAGAAAACTTTCTTCCTAATTAATCTCGGGTAGTTTCTACCGAGGTATACACTCTGCAATAAATATCACATTTCAAGAGCGATGTATATTGCAAGCTCGATTTGAGCGATATTGCGATAATTAAAAGGGGCGTAAACAAGCGCGAGCATAATTTAATTATTTGTTCGAGTTCGCTGTGTAACGAATTAATTTTATCGGGATACCGGCGAGATACCTTCGAAGCGAAGCGGAAGAGCGACCGCCCCGTGGAAACGCCGTGTTCGTCGCTCTCGACCGAAAGGATACTCCTCGATCGAGAGGTCGGAGCGGCCGGGGCAGCAGATTATCGGCCACGAAATCTGCATAGGCAAAAGTCGTGAACCATTAAAGTCGTCGACTTAAAGGCGATTTTATGGCGACCATAAACCATTACGATTCCGTGGTAGCCCCGTCGGTATTACGCAAGGATCAGGATGCAGCGCGCGGGACAGCAGGTGCCCTCCGACATCGCGCGGAATAAACGTCGTTCGTCTTTCTTTCTTTTCTTTCTACTTTCCTCCCTTCGCTCGTCCGCCCTTCGGCAACTCGAGATTCGATAAATCTCGCCGCGCGACATTCGTGCGAAGGAACGGAACAATGTCGGGAGCATTTCCCGTCGGAGTAACCGCGGGCTTCGCGCGATCGTGTCGCGATTTACATCTCCGGCAAATAAAGTGGTCTCCTCTCCTCGCTTTATTTTCGTCGCGGGCCCCCCACGTGGTGCAAAAAAGCTAACCGCTTCCGATATGCCGTGACAGTCGCGAACTTGTGCGATTCTGGCGGAAATAATAGCGGCGCCAAGGGCAAACGTCGTCCGTCGCTGTCCGCGTTCGAGAATAAAAGAAAACCGACGAAACCGCATAATTTAATAAAGAGATCAGTGTCGACCACGGGACGATTTCGGCCAAGGAGATCGCGATGCAGTGATCGTGAAAACTATTCGTCCGCAAATCGGATCGGCAAGAACGACGGAAGAGGAAAGAGGGAAGCGACAAAAAGCTGGCGCGAAAAAGCTGCGGAGGAAACCGGCGGATAGACGGTCGACCGCACGCGAGGATGAGAAGGAGGAGAAGGAGGAGAGGTGAGAAGGTTTCGCGGCGGAAATCGAGTACCACACCATCATTCTTCGATCAAAGTCGAGAATTTAGCAAAGGCGAGCGATATGTTCTGCACTTAGAAAGGCTCGTGCTTTCCGTCCTTTTATAAGTCGCCCAAGAGAATAATTACTTTTTTTAATATTTTGGAATTAATACAAAATAATAAGCTATAAATTCCGAAGTAACAATTTCTTAAATAGTATTATTGCGAGTGTTACATATATATCTCGCTGTATATATGTTTTGAGTTGTTTTAAAAATGTCCTAATAATAAATATCATATTTATAGATATAAATACACAGTAAAGATGTTATAGAATAAAAATATAGAATATATACAATAATTTCCAATTTTTAAAGAAGAAAATAAATCCATACATACACATTCTGATTACGCGTTTTGCGAGTGTCGCGATTTTCCAAATCTGCCTTGCTCGGCATCGAGGATTTATGTTTCCAGGAAATAAAGCGCAGGAAAAGGCGATACGATATCCATGGAGAGCGGTCGTGCGGTGCGGAGAACTCGCGATGGAAACCGGTAGACGTTGGTTTTTGCCGCTAAACGGGCTTATCGAAATAACGCGAAATCGATTCTCGCTCGCGTGGGATGCGAGCTCCCGCGACCGCAATTTTTATGAGAACGACGAGAGATGAGAAAGGCAACGTTCGCACGTGAATGGCTATTATTATACGCAGCCGTTCTAATTTTGTGACGCATTAGCCTTTACAGGCGGAATTGTTTTTGCTAAGAAAGCGGAGAAGCTTTTGTGATCGAGTGTTTCAGTGAAGATTTCGAGTTGCGTCACGTATGTGGAAATATATCTCGAAATCATGGCGTATTCGTAGTCTTATACTACTTTTTATAATCCTACACTAGTCTTATACTGACTTATATATGCGCAGCATAAGTCGAATCGAAATTGCTCCGTGGTTAATCTTCCGTTAAAATCTATAACAAATTCGTGCAATTTAATATCCACTGAATTTCATCGCTTGTAAAGCGGTTTTTAAATCACGAAATTATCCGTAACGAATGATATTTGATAGTTACAAATGGTCACTGCGGGTTACCGTTAAACGATCTCTGCCGCTACTCGAGTCCGTTGCAAATGGCCACGCTTTTTCGGAGCGCACCTAATCATACCCGGAGCGAGCTGATTGCATCGCGGACGCGAGATGGAATCGGAAGTGAGCATAAAATCGAAGCCGACAAAAACACACCGCGAGACGGAAAAATCGAGATTACTTTTCGCATAACGCACGCAAAGCCGGCCCAGCCGTCCCGGGACGAGAGCACGAATCGCGTAGAAATTACCCGGTTATTCGGTGCTTTCCACAGCAATAACGTTGCACTTATACCGTACATAACCAATTTCCTGGCCGCGTCTCCGCCGTCTCGCGCGGATAATAAAACAACCCGCGGAGGCGCGATAAATTAGGGCAGTTAACAATAACGATATCGCGAGGAATGCGCGAACCGGCTCTGCGTATAGCTCCGATATCGCGCGGTCTATCCGGATTTAGAATTGCACCTTTCGCCAATAAATTATCGACTTACTGGTTTCTGAGCAAAGTCCGAGCGCGCCGGCGGAAACGTCGGCCTTTCACGATCAAAGAGAGAACCGTTGCGACTTACCTAAAACAGAAAATATATAAACGTTAGTTAGTTAATGAAGGTTAGAATGATTGATTCAGATAAAGAATATTTATTCAGGACTAAAATTAATTCGGCGGGATTCACTCGAGTCTAAAACTGAATTTAACGACAACGGAACTCTTGGAAGTGATTTTATCACGTATCAATATTTAATGCAGGCTGTAAATTGTATTTTTCTCTGAGAATTCCGTTATCGTTGACGTTCTCTTCTCGTCGTCCCTTCGTCCGAGAGGCGAAATATGATTTCATCGCAAAGGATTCTCGAAACATCTCGTGTAAGCAAGAAATGCCGAAAAAAATACATTCCGGTGCAGTTCGTTGCATTTTTCTTAACGCGTTCCGTGCAGTCGTTGCCATTATTATCGTAAGTAACGACCACGACGCGCGAGAAGCTCATAAAAGCAGCGTAACGATCCTGTCCTCCGGGCAGCACGACGAATTCGCGAGCGATCGGGCGGACCTTTTAATCGTCGAGAGGGAGAGCATCGGGAAGATAACGTCGGTCCGTGTTAAGAATCCACGGAGAAACGTCGCTGAGAAATTCGCCGAGCGCTACCTTAATTGGCCGCGATAAGCGCCGGGGAAATCGTTCGAGCGATCATGAACGCCTCGTGGTGAACCGAGGCTTGCGGGACAAGATATCCCGCGCGTCTCTCGCTGTAAGCAAATTAAAAATCGATTCTACCGTTCGTTCGTCCGTCCGTTCATTCGTCCGTTCGTATCCTCGCGACGAACTGTTAACGCGAGTGCCGTCGATAATCAAATTAATACACGCGGCGTCTCATGACCGTTACACGTTACGAGAATATCGTTGAGGGGTCGCGGCGAGACAAACTCGAAGAAATTACCATCGAGAAGGATACCGCGCCGTTATGACTATAATTTCCTCAGCGTGGAACCTTTACGCGTAACGCCTTACGTTTCAACGAGCGTTTCATCACGAAAAAAAGAGAAGAGAAAAAATGAAAGGAAGAGAGAGAGAGAGAGAGAACACGCGATTTCCCCGGAGGAGAAATGATAGAGTCCCGCGGAGAAGTGCAACAAATGCACCGGTAGATGCATCTTCGAAAGGCTCGCCTGCGATTTTCAACGGTCGAGCCGAACGTTGTCGATGAACTCCGACCCTAAACTTGGCGGAACATGCGTCTCTCTTTCTCCCTCTTTCTTTCCCTCTATCACTCTCCCGTTTCTCCCTCAGGACCATATGTTTTGTTACAGTCTCTCGAGCACAGCTTCGCCTCGTTACAGCGCTGCAACGCCGTCTCGTCTATCAATTGCGGAGCCAGCATCCTAAAGTGGGATCTAGTTACGCTGACGGACACCCTCCGGCCGCCGACTCGAGGATTGAACTGTTTCTCAGAGCGAACGCCGTGTATAATTGCGTTCGGCGAAAAACCACGCGAGCGCCCTTAACGGATTTATTCGTCTCGCCGCGAGTCTACGCGTGAACCGCGTGCGATAATTGATTACTATTTATAACGTCACATTTTCCAACAGTTGTAAATTCACCGCTAAAGATTCTCTAAGCTACGAGAGAGGAGAAAAATTGGTGTAAAAATATCTGATAAACTTCTGTATCACCACGTGCGATTTGACCGAAAATTTGCAAGGGACTTCGTTTCAGCTTGCAATTAAATAGTGTCACAACAGCTACAAAGATAAAAAACGAAAATTTACCAAGTCTGAATTTCTCTCCGTTTTTCGATTTTTCGTCCATTATATCCCGCCGTTTCCATTAAAATCGCAAATTTGAAAACATTAAGGGGAAATAGAAGTAATTCGAAAACAACATGATAAAAATTATACGGTACCATCGAGTTGAACGATTCTCGCGCAGGGGCGAGTCCTCGATTAAGAAGTCAGACTCGCGCATTCTCGTCGGCGTGTTATGCCGCCTTAACTACCGAGAGCGAATATTTAACGTCCACATTAACAGATATTGATGCGATGTAAAGTTCGAGTTGCTTTTGGAGCTGCGTTTTTCGGCGCGAAACAAATAACACAACGAAGCGCGCCTATGCATGAGGCGATGCGTCGTCTCATGCATTATTAACACTCCCGACAGGAGCATTAGCGGAATCGTCGCAGAAACGCAGCCGATTTTAGGGCCGCCCAAAGGACCCGGCTCTCCCTCCTCCTCTCAGAGCGGCGGCCTTTTTTGGACGGCGACGACGGGCCTTACTTACTTACGCGAACGAGTCGCATTTTAAATGACCGCGCGACGACATTCCCGATCGCGCCAGGATCTCCTTTGCCTGCCTCGGCGAGATGCTCACCTGGAGCAGGGAAGGGAGAGAGAGAGGATATGCACCGACCGCGAGATGCACTTAGCGCCGAGCGCGCGTGTGGAAGCGACGCGTGTACATGTGAACACGACACACGCACGGGACGAGTATACAAGGTGCTCGGTAATCGGCACGTTTCATGAGACATACTCGAAGGTTTTAATTATTCTTTTCGAGCAGAAGTCTCAGGACGTCGATGAATCACAATAGGGAAAAATAGTCGACGCCCAACTGAGACGCAATTATTCGTGATATTCGCGAATATCAGTTGGTAAATTGACATTAAACCGATCGAAGTCTTTTCCCATAGAATACTCAGTTTGTCAAAGAATCCGTATATATTCTCATCTGAAGACTGTTTTATTCATATCAACGCTCGCTCGGTGTTTGTACGAAAAGACTTTTGTATCGACGTGAAACATTCCTCAAAATCGCGGAGAAGAAAGTTCGTCTCCAAAAGAATCATTTTCCTATACACTGAAAAATGAGTGTCTACCTGACACTCAAACGCGTTTTGATCGAAGGGAACAGAATTTCCGATTATGAGAAGAAAATTTGGTGCGCGAGAATTAGAGATCCTGTTCCCTTCAGTCAAAACGCGTTTGATTATCCGTTATCAGGTAGATCCAATCAAATTCATTAACTAGAGTTTTCTCGAATACTCCAGCCGTCGAACAGCCCGTACATCGAGGGATGCGAAGGCGATCGCAGCGAGAAAACGGGAGGAAGCACCGCGCGTCGCGCCGAAATTTGCATTTTAAATACGACATCTCTCCGGGAAGCTCGGTACGAAAAATCGACCGCTCACGACGGTTCCCCAGACTCTTCCTTATTTCTTCACTTCGGCCGGTCGCGGCTTGCGCTTCCTTACTTCGTCGACGATGACGATGATTAGCCTCCCCTCGCCCCGACGCGGCACTTAACAACCGGTGGTTTTTCGCGTCGTGGCGGGTGGTGGCTTGTTAATGCGCAATCGACCGACCGGAGGAGCGCGAGAGGATTCGTTAAATACCACTCTCTCGACGCCGCCTTCGCGGTAACATTCGGAATACACGTCTCGAAAAACACGAGCCGCGGCTTGTACAGAATGTTTCACTTCGCCAGTTCCGATCTCGCGCTCGTCGTATATTCACGAAAAAGGAATTGCCCGCAAAGAGCGTATCTCGCGATTTTAATATGTTAACACATTCATATCATGTTATCACACCTATACTTGCTATATCCCTGAGGACTGTAAAGAGAGAGAGATGTATGAACTTGAAATTCTTCAAGTCAGGCATTTTATTATCGCGTTCAAAAGAAACACGGGAAGAAAGATTTCGCTAGCGCAGCTGATCATGCTTTGGTTGAAAATGTTTCGCTGCTGTAGCTGAAAATTCGTTGCTATAACTAGAACTTTGGTGACAACTTGATTATTGCCGATGCGGGTGTCGTACTTGATACATGTCTACTGCAGCTAAATTTGTATACGTCCGTATACTAACTGAATCCCCGTTGTAACATATTAGCTGCGTCAGCAAAATATTTTTTCCGCCAAGTTTCCGACACCGCGTACGCTTCTCTTTATCTACTATGCATATTAATATTCCTCTATTTTTAACGTTTACGCCAGTACGCAGTACATCCATTACCGAGTAACCAAGTCGACGTATTTACGGGGATTCCTCGTACAACTGTCGCGGTTGAAAAACATTTACATAACCGAACCGCAAACCGCGAAGTGCCGGGACACTCCGACGCTGACTTCTATCCCGCTGGGTTAGCCAGTAATCGCATTTTTGTCTTGATAAGTCATTCGAAAATAATAGTGTCGTAACGAAACCGCAATACATTCGCTACGAGAGGAGAGGAGGTCGAAACTTACGACGGAACAGACACCGAGAAAGACGAAGAAAGACGAAGAAAAATGATCGCTCCTTCCGCCGCCGCGCTCGACACGGCGCGCACCAACGAAGGACGTTTCATTATGAGCGGACGTATTGTCACGAACGACATTTAACGTACACTGACCTCGAACGCGGCCGATTCCCTTAGGTTCATCGTACCGATCTGTGATCATCGACAGCGGCGTTTAGATCGATCGCGAACTCGCGATCCCTCGATCGCAGATTCGTGTGAAAAACGTTCCGCTCGCACGAGCGAAACATCCAAATGTTCATCCTCTGACATGTCTCAGCAGTACTCGATCCCGCTCGTCTCTTGAACTTTTGCGTCACTTCATCGCGCGGTTTTGAAAAAATATCCCGATTTTTTAGGGAATATTATCAGATCCGAATTAAGTTATCATATCAATGGCTAAGAAGTGATACGTGCAAAACCGAAAGTTTTCGGGAGAAGCAAGGCTGTTTTGAAAGTTCACTTTGAACGATCCAAAGATATCACTTTTATCGAATTGTCTGGTAAACAACTCTGTCTTCAAGTCGTGAGAGAAAAATTCCCATTTCGTTGAACTGAAAATGGTCATTTTTGCAAATACCATTTCTTAGTTATCGATATATAATATGTGTGTGTATACGAAAGACGCGGACATAAAATCCAGTTTATATTTAACGAACGAGTCTGACGCAGTTTCGTCGGATCAACCTGTTTCAGTTCTGTTTCCGCGGTCGCCGCCTCCGAACGTAAACGCGCCATCGGGGACTCGCATCGGGCATTTACGCGTCTGAGTTACGCGCGTATTAAATATCTAACGTGAAAAGTAAATTATAAAACAGTGTAATTAGTGAAACGAACCGGCGCGAGATCGGCTGGAAACGCGCGATAGAGGCCGTTGATTTATAGAGGAGGAGTCGGGACTATCTTCGCGTGCTCTTTCTCTCTCTTCTCCGAGCCTGATGCTCGAGTGTGCTTTTATCGGTGCACGAGTCGGGAGTTAAAAAGGAGTTATCGATGCCGATAACGCGCCGATGCGTCGCCTTATTGAGTCAACCTTTCGCTCGCGGGACGGTCGATTCGCCAATAAAGCAAATTAACTACTAGGTGCATCGGTGTCGTTAATTCACCGTGTAAAAGCGAAACACAAACGTGTTATACGACCGGCCGCGCGCGCCTATCAATAAAACATCAGCGAGACGCGCGTTAACGAAGCACGATGTCCAAGATGAAAGAAAAATCGCTTGGAAATCAGGGAACAATTAGTTTCTCCGGACTCGCAGGCTTTGAAACTCACAAGTCTGGCTCGCGTTACTTTATTATTTTTATTCGTTTAATACATACCGAGTGGCTCTTTGTTATTGCCGCGAGACGCTGCAACGCGTGACGCATAAAACGCCGCGGTGGAGGATCCCGAGGGCGGGAGAGGGCGCAATAAAATTCATACTTTTGCAGTCGCGCCGACGGCTGAGATTACGACCCCTTCTGTCCCTTTCGAGTTCGACAATTAAGAGGGGCATTAATCACTTTAATTACTCTCACCGCCGACCCGGCCGCGAGCGCGCACGCGGCTTAACGGTAATGAATAATAAATACTACGATATCATCGATCATTCGACATGTGTAGCAGCGGCCGCCGAAGCGATTGGCCGTCTCCGATTGTAATTTGTTCGCCCATTAATCGCCCCGCGGCATTAATAAAACTCAATGAAATCACCGATCAAAAATTAAGATCTCGCGGCCTCACAGTTCCGGCATTGTACCGGCAAGCGCGCGAGATGCTCGCCAAATATGGTGGGCGATGAGATTTTCAGAGCCCTACGCGGATCGCCAATATATTTCACATAAATGAGAATTTCACGCCGTTCGAATTAGGGGATCGCGCCGGGCGGGTAGTTCCGTCGAGCAGCTCGAGTCAAATGTACGAGTAAACCGGCTTATGGGATATAAAGGCAGGATAGCGAAGGCTCCTTAGGGAGAAAATTATCGAGATGTAAGGGACCGATATAACTAGAACATAAATACATCTGCTCGAGGTAATAGAGAATGTGTGCAGAAGCTAGAAATCTTCATTAAAAACTAAGATAGACACTGATGGAAGTATTCGATATTTCGAATACCTCTGTTAAGCGCTGCCGACATTTGTATAGACGATAAAAATATGAATAAGGATAAAAAAAATGTAAGTGAAAGTTAGAAACATCTTGCATTTCTCGTAGAACCCTCGTAAAGAAGCTGCGAGGCGATCGCGGCGATCATGATTGACTAAGGAATCACTGAGCGGAACGGAACTCGAAATACCACGAAAAAGACAAACCTAATTCTCCTCCCTCCGTCGCTGCCGCGCCTCTCAACTAGCTCTATTATTGTTCTACGGTAACGAGGTGAGTAATGAAACACGGTCTGCCCTCAAGGTCTTCTCACAGGCGGACCGAAAGCAATGAGAGCTGGCGAGGCGAGGCGAGACGAGGAGATTTACAACGTTACACGATTCCTCGCACCCTCCGTCCGGCCGCCCCGGTCGTCCTACGCTCGCTCTCGTTACGAGAACCGATGCGCCTTAGTGGTTCTCCAAACGAATTGGATGTCTCGCGACAAAAAAGGTAGAGAGAGAGAGAGAGAGAGAGGACGAAGAGTCGGGACGAATTGAGGAAGGGAAACAACTGCAAAAAGAGATCTCGCGGTTGAAATAAAGAGCCTTCGCTTAAATAAATCATCATCGTTCGAGCACTTCGACGGGGATGATGGAGTCAAGAAGATACACAAGTTCATCGACGGACGTGTAAAGACAGAGGAGAAGTGACAATCAAGAGGCAATGATGAGTTCACGAGTGATCCTCAGAATTGTTTCACGAGTTGGGATATTTTTCGGACGGAGACATTTGAATTTTAGATCGCGCCAATTCAGCGCGAGACTCACGAAATTAAGTGTCGCGTCAATTTTCTAACGTTCGACACGACCATGTTGCGCTTTCGACGTTCGGCATTCGCGTGACGCTTTCCCCTCGTTGTCAGAATTATCATACGTATCGCGCGGCGTTAAATCACCTGCGATTATCGTGTCCTACCGACATCGTTGGTTTATATATCGAGACGGCGAACAAAATAGCCTGGTGATCAGCCGCGGAGTTTAACGGGCGACATGATACGTCGCCGAGGAAACCACCCGGCGCGTGACGGCATTCCTGCGATCAAATCGTCGCGGAGGTTCCTTTTAATTGCGCCCACCGAAAGGCGAAAACGCCAATTTGCACGCGCTTTTAATGGGAAGCGACAGCGGAAGGTGGAGGGGTTACGGGGAGTTGATAAAAAAGAGTCGGGGGAGACACGGAGGTGAGTAGTCGACGAGAGGGAAGGACTTCGGCTGGCAATTAACTTCCGCCAATAAAGAGGCAGTTCGTTTCGGGCACCAAATTAATTTCCTCGTCGCGATAACGACAGACTCCCCCCGCCCATATTCTTCTTGATCGATCGGATCGATTCTTATCGGCACACGGCTGGTATTAATAAAGAGAGAAAATCGACGAACCAATCTCACCGCGGACTCACTCGATCCGCGCGAAAATGAAGAATCTCATCTTCTTAGACACCGAGGCTCGCAATGATACTCGTTATTTGAAACTTGTCTCAGGTGAGACGCGTATATTTGTATTAAGCGAGGCCTATAATAGGTGTAGTAAGCTTTAGACCATAAGAAATTGACCAATCACAGTCGAATGTGAGAGGAATAATCAATTGTGATTGATCAATTTCTTACGGCTTATTACAACTGTCGTAAACCCGACCTTAATTTCAGGTAAGACAAGTTTCAAGTAACGATCTTTCATCGATATAAGCCTAAAAAGAATTCATATCTCCATCAGGCGATGTAATCGTTCGACCAAGTGACGCATAATTTAATTTAATTGAATTTGGAAATAACATATACAAACAGGCTTCGAATTCATAATATATCCGTTCATCATTCCTAATCTGTTGGCTACAATTAGTCACGTCTTACGCATAATATAGTCTTCCTAATTTTTACATTTGGCTAATGTCACGCGTGACGACATCGCGATCGGAGTTTCTCTTTTCGTTTGCACTCAGCACCGGTTACCGAGAGAGGCACGCCTCTATTTCCAGGCTGGAGTATAAATTTTCCGCGACTCCGCCGCCGGAAAAGGGAGCAAGAGGAACGACGGCTTATCTCCATCTCCGCTCGGTAGCAGAACGGGCACCGCAGACGGTGTGCGTATACACATACACACACGCGCATGTTTATACCCGGCTTGTCTATCCGTCAAATGCCTCTCCTCCAGCGGGCTTCACTCGTCATCCCGCTATCGTCCGCGAGAATCTAGGATTGTCTCTCGCTCGCTCTCTCGTTCACCGTCACACGCCCGCAACCGGATAACGGTATAAAGTCGATATAGCGGCGGAGCAGTCGGCCGACCGCGGCACAGGCCGTTCCTCGCGGAAGAAAATTATCGATCCCGGATGGACTCAGAGATCCCGACCGGGGCCGCGATTCCCCCTCGAGATCCGCCGATCCGTGGAATATCAATGACTCTGACCTCCGCGGACAACGATAAATCGGACGGCTACACACGCTCGGAACGGTACGTGACGTGTCTTCGCAAATTGGTGGTCGCCTTCGCGGAACTAAGTAAATTGATTCCTCGAAAAGCACATGTAATGTGCTCATCGAGTCTTCGTCGCCGTCATTATCGAAGTGCCATACCGCGCGGTCGCGAAATCGGCGGAACGAGAGCGTTTCAAGTTCCTGTCGCTTTTTACCGGGTGAAACCGCCCTCTCGGCGAAGACGTCTTCGTCGAGGTCACTCTCTCGATTCGTTCTGGATTCGCCAGCAGCCCCGGTTTACGAGCGCGACTCTGCCCTCCGAGGAGAGGTCGCCGGCCGCGACCCGCGCTGAAAGCGAGTGCAAAGGAAACCATCCTGGCGCGCGGAACGTCGTCGTCCTAGGAGCCGCGTTTAAGGCCGCATTTGTATGCGACTCCGCGCAGTTCCTCGCACATGCACGCACGCACGCACGTCGATCCCGTTGTACCCTTAAATTGGCTATTTCCAAGGGGGAGACGAGGGGAAGCGTCGAGAACGAAAGAACCGGCGAAGTCAGCGGCGAAGGGGATTCTCCGTCCCATAGAAATCAGGCTGGGTCTTTGTCAGCGTCAGAAGGGACGTAATTCCATTGGCCGCGGTTCGCCCCGACTCGCGAGGACCAATTCGTGGCCGACAATGACGCGCGGTTCGAACGAAGCCGGCGTGAAGCCGAAAAATCGGAATTCCGACGCGCGCGAGATGCATTCGAGTTGGATGACGCGCTCTTCGTGATCGACCATATAACAGTCGAGCGGCGATTACTTCCGCGCACTTGCACGAGGATGCTTGAGATACGAAATGCCGGAACGACGAGCGTCGTAATGACAAATGGGACGAAGAGAGGCGAGCGCGACGTCGGTACCGTTTGACGTATTGCAGGAGATAATTGCGTGTGATATTCAAAAAAAAACATCCGGAAACAAAAGCTAGAATTCGCAATCACTCTTATGCCGATGTAAGTGGAATTAAGAGAGATAAGTGTTGCTGATAGAAAACATATCATACTCTCAGAGAAAGAATTAGCCATAAGGACTATACTAGAGACAGCTAACGTCGTTGTTATCGCAGCTAAATTCATTAGCTGTTAGAATGAAAGCGCTTCAGTGAATATATAGTTGTACAATATATTTGCACCTTGCTGCATATACACAAATGCAATAGCTGATGAATTTATTTGCGGTAGCAACGATATTAACTGTCTGTATTTTAGCTGCCACGACTAGATTTTAGTTCTTATGACTAATTTTTTCTGAGCTTATTTCGATAAAATTACAGAATAAATAAAAGAAATTCTTTTTCTTAAAAATTGCGATATGTAATTCTTTTTCTATATTTTCTTTCGAAATCTCATTTCCTCGTCTCGCTTCTTTTCTCTTTGGAATTTTTCACGGAAACGTCGCCTGTGCTTCTCTCGAGGAATCATTTTGCTCGCTCCACAACAGCGCCAAGATATGCAACCGTCTACGTCAGCCTTCGCGGAAAAATATCGACGTGCTCAAGCGCGCTCCGGCTCGTCTCTATCGGGCCGGTATTCATTTCGAACTTTTTATCCTCGTTGAAGAACTCCTGCCGGTAGTGCGCTGGCGTGCGGAAAAAAACGCAGGAAGTAACGAGCGGAGGAACATGCAGAAGAGACACGTTACCCAGAAGGCGTGGTGTGTCCGTCTCGTTCATGGCGGCCATATATCACGGGTGCTTCGAGGCAAAACACAAGGCGTCGGTCATATGCACGCATGCACTCACGCACGCACACGCTCCTATGACGTCGCCGAGGCTCCTGACGATTTCAGGAGTGACTGATGCCCAGACGAAGAAGACGCGCCGAGAGTATGGCGAACGTCTTGCTGAGCAACGATCCTGCTTGTTAGCAAACAAAACAAAACTCGAGATGGCCTTAAGTCTCTTCCTGCCTTTTTCTTTTCAAAACGATGGAATTGTTTGATGGGAGGACGATTGTAAACGAAAGAAAAAAAAAAGTACCAATTTTCAGTGGCTCGTAGCGGCCTATCCGTTTCCCGAAAGTTTCTTCTTTCTTCGAGTTCACCGATTCTTCTTATTTCACGTAAACGAGATTTCCCGATCAAAATGTCGCATCGATCACGATAATCAGATCCACGGTAGTCGCGCCGATTCGAGAAGAAACTTCCGCTCCGCCGGTACAGACGAACCGAAGACCTACTGTCCCGATTGACCGGAAAAGCCGAGAGCCTCGCTTTTCTTTTCCCGGAGACGAACCACCCCACCACCTTCCTTTTCGCTTCTTTTAATCAACGGCCAGCGATCTGGACCAATTTAGATGCCGCCTGTCCAAGGAGTCTATAGTTCCGACGAGGCCGAACGAAGAGGAACGAGAGATAGAGGCGGATAAGGAGAAGTGCAGTCAAGGAAGAAGACAATCCGCGAACGAGGGGATGAGAATGAAGGGGAAGACGTAGATCGAGCGGATAAAGTCCGCCAAGAGACTTAGCGGGCGTGTTGGGTAAGCGCAGATAGAATCTCGCGCTTGGCCCTCGACGCTTTACGTACCGCGGCCGTATTTATGTAACTGTTCCCGCGAATACGTCAACTACGATGCCGCGGGGTCGCGAAAGAGTTACCTCCGGGTGTTTCTTCGGAATACTTTGATGTGCCAATGTTAAAATTACATTTGGAATTATTTATTCAAGATCGCGCACGCTCACATATCTCCTTCGCTTGATATCAAGCGTAAATCAGGCTATGACCGCATCGGCGGAACAATATTGCGAAATTGAGCGGTATCGAGCAGCGTGATAAAAATGGCATCGACGCCCCGTGTCTTCCCGGTGGAATGATGAAGTGGCAGGATGGAACGATTCGCGGGAGAAAAAGAAATCGCGACGTTCGTGAAAAGGGCATTGAAAAGGGCCGGACAACAAATGCGTCTCCGCCCCGCGCGGGAGGGTGCCATCACTCTTGACAGTCGACGCAACCACCTCCGATTCGACAACCAATCGAGAGAGAGAGAGAGACTGTGGCTGCTTCTTTCGTCGATCGGGGAGAGACAAAGGCATGAATATCTCGTTTCGAGGCGGACTATGCCCTCTTAATTAGTCCAAGCTAAACCTCGCCAAAAGGACCCTTCTCGCCCGCGCCGGACGAGGCTTAAACCAACGTTCGTGCCGGGTACTCGAACACGAGAATGAATATGTCAATTGAAGAGGCCTCTTTCAGTTGGAGATAATGCCGGCATTGTTCTCGGAATGCGCGACTCGCATATGGGATTTATATTGAAAGTACAAGCGCTCGCTTATGCAAATGCATCGAGGCGTGTAACTATATATCTCTTCGAGAGAAATATATTAATTATACCTTAATATATATTTATATAATCAAATAATAATAAAATAATAAAAAAGAAATCAATCTCTCGCGTAATATTGAATTTTTATACAGAAAATAGATAAAATAAATTATTACACAGAAAGAAGAAAATAACATTGCGATATAAATATAGAAATAACATTGCAGTGAAAACTTTGAGATTTTAATATCTGATAAGCCCACTCGAACAAAGCAATGTGATTAAATTAGAAAAGTTCTAATTAAAAATTAGAACGCGGCATTAAAAAGACAATTGGAACTGTCACAATATTTATCGGTCGCAAACAACGTGTGGCGGGTGACGCCTCGACGCATGAATTTAATTTAACGCGTGGGTTGCCTTGGAAAAGCCGAGAAAGAGCAACGCGATTGGATCTCGTAGCGACGAAAAAGGCGACCACGAAGAGAGAGATAGAGAAAGAGCGAGGCGGTGAGTACAAGTCCGCAGGATAACAGAACGTGGCAGCCATTGTCCCTCTTGCGGACAATGCAAGGCTGCTGGATCGCAGCGCGAGCGATCTACATCTTCAACAATGTATCATACGCGCGCGTGTCCGGAACTTCTGCAACTGCTTCTTCAAAGGTAGGTGCGTGCGTGCATGAGTGCTTGCGTGCGTGTGTCACGCGCGCACGAGAGAGATCTTTGCATCCTAGTGTGCGTGTCGGGTGTATCAAGCTGCGAATATTGAGATATCTCCCTTCGTTGGTCCAGGGAGTAACAAATCTTCCACGCGATGCACGTCGCAAAAGGAACGGCACGAGCGGGAGAGAATCAAAAGAGGAAAAAGAAAAAGCGCAGATTGCGCGTGACAGTAAAATATGTCTCGATTGCGATCCGGCGGACCCGCTCTTTCACGCCCTTCGCAACGTGTCCATCGTCGACGATCGATTATCTAAACCCGCGAACGCACGGAGTGAAGTTTCTCGCAAAATGAGGAGGTGCTCCATGCGAGAGGCTCGATTTGAACTTTGCGATTCTCCGACGACGGACTCGGGGTCTCGAATACATGATGACAAGGTAGGAAAATATCCGAGAGACGAGAGAGAGAAAGAAGGAGCGACAACGAAGTCTCCGGCGAATTCCTGTTCCGTGTGAACACCTGGAAGAGTGCGCGCGAAGATGGCGAGGTTGGATAACATTGTTTCGCGATGCGTCCCGGGAGTGTTCGCGCGGCGATTTGTAGCGCCTTCCCGCGCGGCTTTATGTCATCTTTATTCGCGTTACCGCCGGACTATGGCGGAGTACAGCGCGATGGTAGGAGAGTAAGGGAGCCCGAGTTACAAGACTGCGTACTCTACTTCGCGGAAATCCACGTCGGAAACCTGATGATAACAGGCGACAAAAATTCACTCCGAGCCGGATGTCGCTCGGTGAATTCGCGCGCTTTCAACGTGCGTGTACACTATTCATTCGAAGCTACGCCAAAGAAAGGGGTCGTCGAGAAAATCGAGGAGAGACGCGACTCGAATCGATGACGACGTAGAAAAGAACCAATCTCTAAATGTCTTCAAACAAAATTTTACTCGATAGATAGAAGAAAGATGGCAGAGTCACTGGAATTCGAAATTGTCACTCAAATTCAGTGAATTCTCTATAATAAGTTGCCGAGCGAACATTCTCGCTCGAAATTCAAGAGTAAATCTCATGTATTCCATCGTCATAGAAACAAATTCATCCTGATCGATCGAAATATTTCTTTGTTTCAAATCAAAGTCCGCTCGAATGAAACATTCACTCTTCCAATTCCGAATGGCGGTATTTTCATTGTCATTCCGAGTGAATTTTCATTCGTTTTAGGTGAGATTTCACTCCAAGAAATTTCAAGAGCGCAACGGTGGTGGTGATCGTTATGTTATTCGATGGTCGGCGCGTCAGGCGGACGTCGGTCGTTCGCCGCGATTTAACGACCGTCGGAAGGACCGAATCATTACATCCGCGCGTGTTGTTTAATAGCGAGTTGATGCAATCCGCGGCGTATTGCCCGCCGCCACGCCACCGATTTATTAATCCGCATTTTTCACGGCCGCGACGACCTACGAAGAGTGCGCGCGCTCGGGCTCGCGCGAGCCGCATTCATCAGACCGGCAAGAGAGCCGTACTATCAGATCGCCCGGTAGAGAGAAAACGCAATAGCGTCGTAATTGCTCTCGTACGTCAATGACACTGGAAGATCTCGCCACTCCTCCTCTTCATTATACGCGGATAATCATAAGCCCCGTGGTGCGTACGTGTGTGAGCACACAATGCGCGCCTGGGCACACCCAGGCGATATCCGCGTTACGATAACGCACATGCGCGCCGAAATATTACGGATCGTAGTGCAATAAAATCGTGAGTAATCGGCGGGAATGATTAACCTGTTAAAGGATTTGGGCGTCTGTCGGATTGGACTTGAGTCTGTGCGAATTTCTGCGCATCGACACCTCTTGAGGTAATGACGTGTGAAACGCGAATTAGTTTAGTATAAAAGTGAACAATTCTTAACGGAACATTATTACATGCAACGAAAGGAAAAATTGCGCGCATTTTAAGAGTAAACGGATGTGTAATATTTTCGAAGTTCCATATGAACTTGAATGAAAATGATTGAAACGTCGACTGAATTGCCGTTTCTCCTTCAGGAGATTAATTTTCGCGACTTGAGCCGAATTTAAGTTAACGTGAAAATTGGATTTTGTATTCTAATAGTTTACAGTGAAGCGTGTGTTTATATGTTTGGCGATTTTGCGATCGGTCGGATTCGAGGAACGACGCTGCGTCGGCGGGTTCGCGATGCGGATTCGATTCCGATCCGGGGGAGGAAGGCTTCTCTCATTACGCTCCGCGCAACTCGAAACAGAGACGGAGCTGCCCGGCAGACGACAATTACAAAGGCCGGATATACACGCGCTCGGCCGATGCGCTGCGGGTCCGTCGTGCAAAATCTTGAATGCCCAAGTATCCTCTTTCCTCGAACCTCTTAGCGCTATTTAGCGGATCCTTTTACGGGACAGCAGGCCCCGACAAGAAAGGAGGGAAGGCACGACGTGCGGGCCGACGAAGGGTCGAAGCAAGAAGAGGCGAAAAAGACAAGAAAGAGAGAAAGAAAGAAAGAGAGAGAGAGCGAGATGGACGTAGAGGTGCAGGACGAAGGATGAAGAGAGCAGCGGAGGTGGAGTACCAAAATGGCGGAGTAAACCGAGGGACAAGATAAGCCTTTGTGCCCGCACGAGGGCCTACGGGGGCCCACGCGGGCCCGCGGCAACGGATCCCGTCGTCTCGGTCTCATATTTCGCGAATCCCGCTATCATATTTTACCGCTCGCCCTCTCCCCCTTCCTGCCCGTTTCCTCCACCGCGCCTCTACTCCGAGGGCCTGAGCGTTCCTCATTTTTTGTTATCTCGCTTTTCGGACCCTCGATTCCATCTACCAGTTTCTCCTTCTTTCTCTTTTTTTTTTTTTTTCGAAGGAGAGGATGGCTTCTTCTATCTCAATGTTGTGGGACTCGATTCGATTGACCGTTCTAATGCGATGAACGCGTAACCAGCGCAGTTCAAACGTCCTTTTCGCTTTAACTTTACAAGGGAGTTGTGTGAAATTTAGAAAATGACTCAGAGATTGAAATAATAAAAGCGTTAATACACTGATTTTAACATAATACATAAGATTTAGCGCCACGATAACATTGAGAACTGAAAGAAAGTCAAAGATGTTGGAAATAAAAATAAATTCGAAGAATCAAATGTTGCGTAAATGCGGCAAAATTTTTAATTGTGATCTAGCTTTCTACAGGATGTGCTCCGAAATTATCAACCAACTCTCCGTACCCCGGTTGGTACAAACGAGATTCGATCGCGACAGCGTTAGAGAAACGAGTCTTAATAAATTATCATGAATTACAAAATATGATTTCACGAGTATGCGAGTTCAGCTCGATTTACCTGGCAGTAAAAGGCGTCGTCGCAGGTAAAGAACGTCGTGACGCGGATATAAGACATGTTTCCTTAATTGGGCGATATCTTTCGACGGCTGCGAGACTCTCCGTCGATTTATCGCCTGTGCGGTTTCTTTAAGGGGCGTGCACAACGTCGAAGGGCCGACGACGAAGAGAGCAAAAGAGAAAAAGAGAGAAAGAAAGCAAGTCGCGTTTGCCAAAGGTCGCGCGAATTGTAAATCGGCGCCATAAATCGAACGAGCGAGGGGAGGTCGAAGGGTGGAGAGAAGGCGCGATCTCGCATTCGAGCGCTTCTAATAGATGGCCGCTATTTTCGCGTACCGGCTTTGCGTTTATCGCGTTTAATGCTCCATTTGTCGCGCCGCGGGGACTCGCGATCTACGCGCGTTGCTGCTGCCGTAGCTGCTGATGCTGCACCGCATCGCCGCCGCCGATTGGTGGTACCGGAAGCGAAATCTGTCCGCAACGGAAACCTGACCTTGACCCTTTCCACGTGCGAGCGATCAAAGGTCGCGTAGGAAAGCGAGTAGACATCAAGAGGGAATTTCGAGATGCTAATCGAAACAGGCTGGTGTTCGCGGTCGACGATGAAGCCAGTGTCGCTTTTAGTATTTATTAGTATTTAATATTTTAAGCTCCACTTGGACAGAGTTAAGCAAAAGAATATTAATAACTTCGATTTTTAACGACTTGGTGGGAATCCCGCGGTTCCATAAACAACGACCATCATCTCCGGCTGCTTATACGATGCGACCATTTATATCGTCGCCATCGATTCTACGAGGAGAAAATTCACCGCTCGTATCGGAACTAAACGCGGTCTTAAAGTCCCCTCTCTCTCTCTTTCCCCTTGTCTCAAACACGCGAGATATCCTGCGGGGTTTGCGCGCGATTTCGCGATATCGCGACGACGGCTGCGCGCGCATTCGTCCTCGATTATGTCGATTATCGATCGCGCGGATCTCGTGACTCTAAATGGCCGGAGGGCCCTTAAAGGGCTCCCCGGATCGAAGGATAGATAGATCGCGCGTCGTACCACCGGCGTCAAACAATTAAGGCTGACTTACGCGCGCCGACTCGCGGCGTTGAAAAGAGCAAACGGGTTACCGCTCGCTGCTCTCCCGCCACGTATCAGATAATGCGGCGTTGTCATCTCGGGAAAATTTACCGGCGACGTCGCGCGGCAGCGGTCGGTCGTCGCCTATCGCGTGCGGCGAATCGCGATTTTACGCGCGGCGCGCCTGTTCGCGCGTCTCGCGTTTTCCCGCGAAAACGCGCGCTTTCGACCTCAGTGCAGCCTACGTACGTGACGCGAGAGCCGTAAGACCGGCTCCTTTTTCACGCCAGCATGTCTCAACGAGTCCTCGTCGAAAGCGCGTTTACAATCGGAGCGATTTTACTTGACTTCCTCGGAATAAAAAGATTTTTCACAATGTGACATTTTTATACAACAAAGGAAGAGATTAGGAGAGTTGTCCATTTTTCTCAAACCATTTTCGAACGGCAGTTTCTTCCCTCGGAATAAAAAGATTTTCCGAGCATTTTTACGACGAGATGAAGAAATTAGCGTTTTTTCTTCTCGATTCTCGGAAGATTTGTAATCGGAATAATGGTTCCTTCCCTCGGAATAAACCAATTTTCCGAACGTGAGAACTTCACGGCGGAAAAAAGGGATCAGCGCTTTCCTTTTCCGATCCTCGAGCGGTCGCGTCGGCGCGCCGTCATCGATGATACGTCTGCGAAATTTTCTCGCGTTTTCGGCCGACTATTTTCTTTGTGGGACAACGACTGAGACTCGTTAAGAAGGCTCGAACTTTCCAACGGAAGGAATCTTCTCACTTTTGCGCGAACGGCTCACGCGAGGGCACAAAAACGCGCGTCGTTTCGAGCGCGGGAGCGAGAGGACCGCGAGAACGAGGCGATCCGTCACGAGAGAGGAGCCGGCACTTCCGAAGCAGGATAATTGCGACTTTCACGAGAGACTTTTTATGACGATCGAAGAGCACACGCGGTCGAAATGGGGTAGCGACCGATATGGAGGTTGTCCGTTCGTTCGTTCACTCGCTCGCGCGGACGTAAACGGAACAACAATTGATGAAATTGCCATCGTGAAAGCGACCGAGGTGCGTTTTCGATCGTGACGCGTCCGCGGTCACGCGACGAGACGACCGACGGGAATTATCCGCTCCGTCCCTTTCGCAAGGATACGCGTGCAACTCGCTCGCTCGCTCGTCCGAGAAGAAAGTGCGAGACGCGACGTCAAAGGGACACGTAAACGTCTTCGCGGGAGATGAAGTATAGGCAGGTTGCGCGAGAGGTGGTTACTCACCTGGCATACAGACGCAGCGAAACGTCCCAGGATCGTCCAGGCAGGAGCCGTCGTTCTGGCACGGATGTGACTCGCACTCGTTCACGTTCGTCTCGCATCGCGGCCCCGTGAATCCTTGCGTGCAGTTGCAGGCGAAGGAGCCGGGCGTGTTCACGCAGATACCGTCGTGCTCGCAAGGAGAGCCTGTGAAACATACAAAAAAGCACGTGGTCGGTTAGAGTCGGTCTATGGAGGCTTGGCTTAAGGTACAGCAGAGGTTGATTTGTTCAAAATCTACGAAGCTGTCGGAGATGAAACCAACGAGGACTTAACGCGTTACTAACCGCGCAAGTTTCGCCTTATCAGCTTCTGAAAACTGTACATTTTATAAAGAGTACGCAGTAACACGTTTTCACCGAAATCTTTACAATTGCTGCGACGTAGAAAAATCAACACAATAAAATCGAAAAGTAAAAATAATTCCTCCGCAGAATTACATTAAAAATGTAAGATGATCAGTCGATCAACGATGATCGAGGAAAAGATAAACCTACCCGATTGGTTGGCGATGTGTTAAAATCAAATATAGAGGGGATCGACTTAAAATCTGGCAAGCTGTCGGAGATATGAGAAAGCATCGCGATGATGAGCCGCGGGAATCTCGTGCGGCCCTCGCGACATCGAACGGTTTAACGCGCTCAATAAAAGCGGCACCCTTTGACACATTCCGATTCGTACCGCTCTCCTTTATGACGACGCGTCGCTCGATATTCGTCCCGCCGGGTAATTGGCGCTACGAAATTCCGACGAGAGGACCGCGGCTCCCCGCTGCAATATCGCGAGGCTCCGCCTCGGTGAAAGTTCATCCGGTTTCGGATGCCCGGGACACGTCGCTCGCGTGGTGCTACCATTTCGAGTGAAACTTTTTCCCGTTCGGCGACGACAACGAGCGAGAAAAGGCAAGGCCGGAGAAAACCGCGCGCGAAACCTTCTTTCTTTCTTAACCCGAGAACCCCCCGTCGGTGGGCGCGTCGATGACTTTTAAACCGTGGCGGCAGCGACGCGAACACGACTTGCATCGATAATTAATAGCTGAATACGGGGCTCGGGCTGAATCTCGTTCCGCGACTTCGTCGTCTCTCCACCGCGCGCGCTTGCACCAACGAGAGAGGAACGAAGGATAGTACGCCTTAATTGGCGAACACACCGCCGACACTTTTTAGCCGCCGCCATTAGGACGGGAGGGGCAAGAGGAACGGACACTTCCTATACCCGATTAACTCGGCCATAAGAAGGAGCATGCTGGTAGAGAGCATTCTCGAAGCAGCAACTCGACGACGGTTCGTTTAAAGGAGATCGCAATTTTGCCCGCGGGACCTCTCTTTTCCCGGAGTGATACTTCCCTCCCCTCGACCCTCGGCGGTTTCCTGTAATTGTAGCGAGATAATTGCTACGGGTGGTTGCCTACCCCGGTGTGTGTCTCTCGGCGAATGAGCGTCGAAGGAGCGCTTCATTGGATGCGCGCGCGCTCTCCTTTCTCTCGTCGGTTTCTTTCCGACGCGATGGAATTTCCGCGCTTCGACCGTGTCGAAGTTATCTTACTCGTTGCATACGCGCTTGTTTTTACTTATGTTGCGTAACGATCTCAAGAATCTCATCCGATATCATACCATTTAAAGAAGATTAAATTAATTCATTCTTAAGAGAGAAGTATTTCTTTCAGTGCTTCAAACATTTATTAAGGATATAATTGTAAATGTAATATTAATTTTACGCAAATTTTTATATACTTACTGACGGCCATTCATTTGGCGATTCGCGTTACTCTGCGCAAAGTATTTCGGTATATTTTCTCGATCGCTCGTCTTATGTTCGCAGATATGCACGCAATTAGCTGTGACACACGCGGACGCTTTTCTCGACGGTGACTGCGAGCGATCGCGAGTTTATAAAGAGGCGTCGCTTTTGCTTCTCTCGGTCGCATACCGGGCTCGTGTAATTCGCCAACGGTTTTTCCGAGGCCGGCGGTAATTGCCGTCGCAGCCGCCGCGTGACGAGCGACAGGGGATGAAAGAGGCCCGATGGAGAGGGTGCGACGCGAAGAAACGCGCGTACGTGTACCACGAATGCGCCATGAAGCGCGCAAGAAGTGCATTCCCGCGCCGTGTTCGCGATCGGGTGACGAGGAAGAAGAGATGACGAATCGTTCTCCGAGAATACCACGTAGCGAGCGTAGTCATCCGAAGAGTCGTCTTTAATATGTCACTGCGTATGCTGGTGATTAAACGCGGCGCTGACGCGGCCCGCGACGAACAATACCGCCTGAAATTCGCCACCGCCGTGTCGGTAACCGTCGAGGCGATTTGAAGCGAGGAAAGAAATTTTCCACGCCACGAGAAAAGATCTTTTTCATGCTGGGATGAGAGACATTTTTAATGCGAGGGAGGAAATTTTTACATGTAAAATTCAAGTGCGACGAATGAAGCATCTGAAACATGCTTCAGAGAACAAATTAGCAATGTCAATAGCGCTGTAAGACAAATTCCAAATATTATATATTGCAGGCATAGGAACGGTTTATAGCTGCCGAAATTAGCGAGAGAAGTGAGTTCCATTCTTAAAAGAATAAGAAAACTTTAAACTCAACCTTAGACATGCATATTCAGACACAATAAAACCCTTTGTAGAAAACAAAAATTAGATTCTTTTGTTTTTAAAGAAGCTAGAATTATTAAACATGAACTTGTGATCGGGTCTTTTCGGGCAGGCTTAAATCGAGTGAGAAAAAAAAAGAAAAAAAAATTAGTTTTTCTCAAAAGTGAGGAAAAATTAGATGTTTCTAAATAAACGGGAAAAGTAAGTCGCTCTCACGCTTGTATATCGCGACTCGTAGAACGCGAGAGTAATTTCCGATGCATGATCTCTTATTTTTATATCGATCTCCGGCGTATCGATCGAACGGACGATTCTTAAATTATCGGAAAAAAAATCCTCAAGCTCGGAAATTTTCTGAAATCACCAGCTACTGCGCTTCGATGTTTTGCAATCGCGATGCCTCCCCGAACTTCCCGGCACGACGGCGCGCATAATCGCTCCGTTACATGCGCCACGAGGCGTAGTTTGCAAGTCGCGCGTTGCATCGCGTCGCACCAGACACGATCGAGCCCGGCCGGCGGCTGGCTCCGCTCCGTCCGAGGACTTCTTGCTCTTTCGCCGGGAGCGCGGCTCGCTTAAGGAACTTAATCTACCAGAAAATATGCAATCTAGATAATAACAGAGCCCCAGCTCGGGCGCGAGATCATTATGGTTGTTATTAAACTTAAAATAACAATTTAGCGTTTAATTAGATTCGTCCATGAGGGCTCCGCGATGCGCATGAAGGGGCCGTCTCCCACCTTAAGAAAAGTGCGCTTCTGTACGGTCAACTCCGACCGGAGCTGGCCCTTCTTTTCTTCTCTCTCCTCCTTCTCGCTCCTCCTTCGAGACGCGACTTCCGGCAAAATTTCATTACACCGAACGCGCTGTCGTCGCGCGTCGAATATGTCGCTACGAATGGCACTTCTTGCTACGAACACTCGGCCAGTCGATACGATTCAAAGGTCGCTTTGTTTCTTCAAACTGCTTCGTTATCGGGATAGTACGGTTATCGTTATACGATAGTCGATAACGCGCAGAAAATAATTTGCCTCGGAAAAGAAAGAAAGATATTTCAGGGGAAAGACAGTCCGCGAGTTCTTTGCGGATATCTGGGTGACGATTGGGTAGAGCGATTCCTTTAGTTGATAATGCAAAAAGATAGACGAAGCGACATTTTTTTCGATAAGATACTCGAGTTGATTAAGAGCTATCGTAGTTAATGTTCCCGAAGTTCCGGTGTCGTCATCTGCTTATAGTATGGCAACTCAAGAATACCGGCAAAATATAAACGAGATTATCTATACGACACGGGGTATGCCACCGGGACTCTTTCTGGTGATATCGACATTGTTGAGGTTGCCAAATTCCGGTGTAACAATAAGCCTTTGTTTAGCCGGTAGATAGCAAAGCAGAGTTCACGGTTTCCGAGATCGTTTCAGCGCAGCACGAAAACGAACGCGGGGAGACGAGGAGGAAACGATCATAAGGGCAGATTTCGTTGCACTTTATCGTATTTGCATTCGCACGCATTAATCGGATCGTCGCTACGATTTTTTGATAGGCGGAAGAAGCAACGGATTTTCGTTAATTCATTGTTCGCGGATCAGAAAACCAAATTTTATATGTAAACTCCGAGAGATCAAATGATAGAAAAAATATAATATACACAAATAAATAAATAAAATACATATTAATAATATGACATACGTGAAATATACGCAATAAAAATAATAAAAATTTCTGATGTCTCGCTAACAGGAATAAATTTAGAAAAAAAAAGAGACAGACGTTACAAGTAATGTTTGCCAGGTCGGCTGAAGAAAATCCTTAATAAGGATTCTTTACTCTTGCGATCCACATTCAAGAAGTGTCAAAAATTCCCCGACATCCTGTCGACCGTCACCCCTTCGCGCGATGAAGGACTTCAGGCGTTTCGACCCTGCTCAGAGCACCGACGATGTAACTCAACACCGGACGACAACGAAGACGACGCGGCGGCGGCTGACCACCTCGTTTGCGGTGAGCTCTCGCTGCGAGTGGTCCGACATTTTCAGAAATCCGGCGCAAATATTTATAAATCGGGAGAAAGAAAAGAAGGCAGTCGCCAGACGACGGTGATCTAGGCTGGGTGAATTATTCGGAAGAAAAGATCACACCGGCGGCGGCGGCGGCGAGAAACGAAAAAGTCTCACCGCGAGAAACGAGATCTACCCCGGCGAATATTCGTATTTACAGATGCGCGAGATCGGTCTTTCACGCACAGCTTACAGGAACGCGAGAATATTTCTTACACCGCGTATCTTTTACGCAAATATCGAGAATCACAGGCTTGGATTAACATAGCGCGGATTTTAATGCGACCGCTCTCGGTTTATAGCCGCTCCGCGAGCGCGGAGGAGCGTTGCGCAAGTTGCTCGGAAGAAAAAGAGGGAAAAAATGTAAGGATTTCGTCGTCGAGCATTAATTAAACTGTCCGTGTAACACGTGGTCA
Source organism: Dinoponera quadriceps (assembly GCF_001313825.1). Lineage (NCBI taxonomy): Eukaryota > Metazoa > Arthropoda > Insecta > Hymenoptera > Formicidae > Dinoponera > Dinoponera quadriceps. The sequence continues at coordinate 634,728 of NW_014556992.1, read as the reverse complement.
CACATTAAGAGGGTGGCGACTTCGCCGACGACGAGGGTAGCTCCAATTATATCGAAATCCGCTTCGCTCCGCGACTTAATAAACCTGCCGATTAAATGAGCCCCTCTCTCTCTCTCTCTCTCCGTTCGACGAGATTCCTCTCGCAAAACTGGAATAATTAAAGGACGATCGCGTCGAGGGCGGCGCAAAGAAGAGGGGGAGTCCTGATTTCCCTGATTTAGCGCGGTAGTCTCTCGAGAAGGCCGCTATCTCGACTTATCACGGAACAGCCGCGCGGAGGGCATTAAGAGATCTCCTACGGCCTCGCCGCGAGTCGCGCACCTTCGTTCGTTCGTTCGTTCGAGCGCAGCTCTTAAGTTATTATTCCAAGTACAAGCGCGGCCGCGGGCGTGCGTCCGAGGGTGGCGATAAGTGCACGTTTCCGATGGAAAAAGAAAAAAAGAAGAGAGAGAGAAGGAGATAAAGCGAGAAGGAAAGTAAGTAAGTGAGCGAGAGAAGAAAAATGAACGGATCGCGAAAACGACGCGGCCACCGCTTCCAACCGATCCCGTCGAAAGATCCGCCTTGACGCCGCAGAACAGCCGATAATTATGCCCGGTGGCCATTAATAAACTAATCCTCGGGGATTTCTTAGCGGCCATCGGGAGCAGAGTGCCCTGTCGCTTTATCAGCCTTCAGAATCTCCAAGTGCCCAGGGCAATCGTCAGAGGAAGAGACGGATGATGGGGAGATGGCGATGGGAGAGGGAGGGGAGGTGTGCGGCCGATCTACAGGGTTTAATGACTTGTAGTATCAAACGGCCGGGAGGAGAAAAAAGGGGGATAAATGAGATGAGGTGGGTCCGAAGTCCCGGCTAATCACCGGCGGTATTAACGCGCGTGCGGGCGCGCACGTAGTGCACGAAGAATGCGGCGAAAATCACGTTTGGTTCGGTAAGCGCTCACGACGACCACGATCTAAGGACGGTGGAGAAGTGCATGATGGCGTATCGAGCGTTAATGAATTCACTTGTTTTCGAAGACAGTTTTTGAACGAATGACATCTGCGGGCCGCATACTACGGACTTGTTTGGAATTGATCGGAATCGTTTAATTATTCTCTGTAAAATACAAGGGAAAATCTAGAAGATAAACGAATGATTCGGAATTCATTCCGAACCAAGTCCCATAATAGGCGTCCTGAGCCGCGTAAATCTTAACCCGAATGCATAACTTCGATTTCAGTCGGAGATTAAATCAAGTATTGTAGAATGCGTTGCTGGAAACCCTCTTTGAGGGATCACGTAGAATGAACATTCCTATCGAGTGATTCTTACGCTTGAAAATTAAATCCAAGAGATACAGCTAAAATAGGCAGAATCCGAGATTAGATAGTAAGAAAAATATTCTCGATAACTAATCTGGAAAATACCTTATTTATAAGACGATATGGTTATTCGACGAAGCAATTTCGTAATTGTTTCCAGCAGCGATACACACACATACACGTGCGCGCAAGATGCGCTCTTCGTTTTCTCGTGAGGAATGTTCTCAGGGCGACCATTTTTCGAGGAGCCAAGAACGGAAGCGATAAATCGATAATAACGACGCGACTTGATCGCGAGTCCACGGGCGAAAACTGAAGAACATGCGGGTAACCGGGCCTTATGGCCAAAGGGTAGTTCGCCCTTCATCATCGTCGACACGAACGTGACAGAGAGCCATGTGCGCGGCGGTACGGTAATTTACCGATAATTTCTCGAATCGCGCGTACTTCGTCGCGATGAATAATCGTACGCCCCCGAAGCAAAGAGAGAGAAAGAGAAGCGGCCGTTCGCGAGCGGTCTTCTCCGCGGAGGAGAGAGGAGCTATCTTTGAGTAATGCCTTCCTAATTACGACGGCCGTGCAAAGCGCGGAACGCTGCGACGAGGACGACAACGTCCGCCGAAGAGGACACCGAACCGGTCATCATCCGCGCTCGTCCCTAATTCATCGTTCGTTCGCAGCCTTTGTGGGCGTACAAAAAATTTCTAACGGTCGAAATCAAACGTCTGGCACATTTCGAAAGCGAGGAACGGTGGGCAAAACGCCACCCGGCTGGAGAACAAACCGGTGGCGTGGATGATAAATGACACCGGCGCACGCGATACCGTATTTTTAACGTCTATCCCGAAAACTTGCGCGCCACCGAGTTTCGAGCAGGAGCAACGAAAAATAGTCCGCGTTGCGAAATAGTACGTATGAAAAGAGAACCGAACGCGGGCGCTCAAGAATATTCTCACGTACGATCGCGACTTGAGCTCACGTACCTTCGTGGCCGTTACAAATGGATTACGGACGGACATTTCGGATCGCGTAATTGCCAATGCGATGTCTAATTATCGCGAGTCGACGAGTATCACCTGCGCGCGGAGTTCACGCGGAGGTGCGCGCGCGGTAATGAACGAGCGAGGCGAACGAGCCGATTGTTAACGCTCACCACCGAAATCCAATTAATTCCGTGACGGTTGATTAACGAACACGCGGCTACTAATGCGAGGAGGATATCCGCCGCGTGCGCGCAACGCGTCTCGGCCGGACCGCGGTGGGGGCGAGCCCAGGGAAGGCCCGCGGACACAAAAGACGTGCTTTTGATTATTAATGAAGTGTCTTTGTCCGGAACGAAACGTATTAACCGGCCGTGCATGTACGACCGGCGCTCTGCGTGTTTATTATGGCGCATCGCGCGAGAGGGAGAAACAGAAAAGAAGAGAGAGAGAGAGAACGACGGGGGGATTTACTCCGTGCGGTTTCCAGATGCTCCACCTCGTCTCCTTTCTCTCCGCAGTTTAAACGAGTTCGCATTCCTATCGCCGGTCCAGCTGCGATCCGCGGCCGATAGTCGGTTTAACCGTGATCGCGGCGATTCGCGCGATATCCCGCGATGCATCCCGCCTAATCCGCCTTCATCTCTTCCGCGTTCTCGCTCGCTTCGCGGATACACCGAATCGGAGAGACGTTCGTTTCGATGGGCGCGATTCGCTTCCGAGATGTTGGGCTACTTTAAACCTCGAAAATGAATCTCGTTGGAAATCTTGAGAAATTCGCGTAAATCGTCAGCTCGGCATCTAACGATACTTTCGCAAAAGAACGACGAGAATAATTCGTGTCAAGCCATCTTTTCCCCCAATGCCACTTCAAAGATCGATTCCACAGAGTGAAGATATGAATATGTGGTGCGCCAACGCTGGTGTTCCTTCTCGAGGTGCGACCGCCCGATAAAAATATACATCAGGGAGGTCTCTTACATTATTAAATTCTATTGCTAAAATATAAAGAAAAAATCTTATGTGCAAAAACAGGTTAAAACGTCTCGAAAGATACCGATTCTATTTATCTGCCCCCTCCCTCTTTCTATCTTTCTGCTTTTCTCTCTCTCTCTCTTTCTGTTAGTGACGACGGTTGAAAACAGAACGAAGCACGATTCCGATCCGCGCTGCGAATCGAAACCTCGCAGATGATATCGGTAGATAAAGCTTACACGCCGCGTGTGCGCAAGAGGGGAAACCGCCGAGGTGTGTGGCTCCATGCCGCGCTCGATTCTCGGCCGGACTATTAATTAACCCGCGACTACTGCCTGTCCACTGGTTAATTACAAACCCATTACCTACGCGTATTACGTACTTATGCCGCCGAACGGCCGCTTAATCTACTGGTAACGAGAAAAATACGAAATAGAAGGGGATTATAATGATATCGGGCCGTTACATCGTTATTCATCGAGACATTATGAATTCCGAAGAATCCACGAAAACTTAACGAGAAAATAATACATTTGCGGATAGAAAAAAAAAGCCTATACATATTCGTTCATCGACGGAACGATGACAACGGAATCGATGATCGCGTTTCCGATTTTGCATACTACTGATTGCTGCGACGCACCATCTGGTGAGCAAATACACACGTACACACGGGTATGAAAGTTCGATGCGTGAAACGATCGGGCCGAAAAAGAGACTCGATAAATTCCCGCGCGGCCATTAATTATCACCGCAGAATTATTAATAATCGCCGGCGTCTTGACAGTGGGACTCCCTCGCGATACATCACGCGGGACCCTCCAATCATAGGTCACATATCACATTCGTTCGGCGCCGAGGAAGAAAGAGAGAAAGAGAGAGGCGGGTGCGCGAGAGAAGAGGAACGACTTGCGAATGACAAGTTTGCCCGCAGCTACGCGATCGAGGAAGGAATGAGAGAGAGAAAATTGGGTACATCGCGGCGCGCCATTAAGAATCGTTGCTCCCCGCGGACGTTCACGCGCGCGACGGCTGTGTGTGTGCGTGTGAATATATATGTAAACGGACCGACACGTCACCTCGGGCGATAAATAACGATAAACGCCGAGATCCCGCGAGATCTAGATCGCGCGTCGGCGATTGTCGTCGCGCGCTTTCGGCGGCGGCGACTGTGCGCGATATCCATCGTCATTCCGCGCGGCTTCACGGCACGTTAAATCACCGAAGGGTGGTGTGACGAATCGCGAAAATTATACGTTCCATTATCGCGCCGTGTGACAGAAAATCTGTGTCACTTTGGACACCTTTGCTGAATATTAAATTATGGGAGTGTGTAACGAACCTGATAAATTATGCATTCCGCCATCGCGCTGTGTGCAACGTATAAACGTCCACGTCACCCCGGAATATTTTTGCGGAATATTGAATTACGGAACGCGTAACCGACCGGTAATATTCGAATTACACGCTGAGATAATTTAAATTGTGATAAACAAATAATTAATGGAAAAAAGAGGGGGAAGGGAGGGAGAGTTCGGATGAATATTTCGTAATTTCAGGTGGAACACACACCCTTCGGACAATCATCTGAGAAAACCGCGGCGGCTAATTTTCATTATTACACTGTACTGTTACGAGCTCATAACATATGTTGATTAAAACTGCCGGACAGGCGATATATCGATCAACGTGGCTCGATGACGAGAAGGACGACGGGACGGCGCGTGATGAGAGAAAGGGAGAGGAGAGGACCCGGCACGATAAATAACGCGGCGCGGATCCAGCGCCGAATTAATCGATCGTAATCGATCGATCGCCGTCCGCCAATCTGCCCCGTGTGGGTTTTCAATTTGCTCGGACCGTGGGGGCCTCCGTACACTCGGAACGCGCACATTAATCCCGCGATTACTATACCTCGAGGCCCCGAGAGCCACGAGCGCGGATCTTGCCGTTATCTCGTCTGAAAAATCTCTCGCGCGCGCGATATCGATCCCGACGCGTTTCTTCCACGATCGTTCTCCGACGAGAACTCCGGCCAGCGGTATCCTTATTATCTCACGATGATCGTAGTGACCGAGATTAAGATCACGTTGACGTGCGTTGATGCGTGATACTTTCCTCGAATGATTTATATTTTCACACATCGCGCGTATCTGTTGGATATTTTTTCATATTTTATTACATAAAATTGAAAGAGAAGGGAAGAAAGTACACGAGTGGTCGCATTGGCGCATCCGTGCGTTGTCATATTTCCATCAAGGTGATATCTATATAATTTACTTTTCTAGACTTCTCCAATATAATATTGTGATATTGATTCGCGTGAGACCGCTCGAATCGCGAGTTTCATGTTGGAGTGAGATTTAGAGAAGAAATGCCGATTGTCATGCTACACGTGACGCTTGAAATTCTCTCCACGAGCGTCAGCCGTAATATTCTAATTCACGGGAATTCCGACTATGAATTGTGACAAATCCTGATCCGACTCTATTCTGTCTTGGAAGTTCTTTTCTCACAGTCTCGAAGCTATTTTTCAGCGCGAGACGTCCGCGACATTCGTATCATCAATTCGCCATTAAGTACGCCTAAGCGCGCTACGGTGATCCTTCGGAGCGATGGAACGTAATGATGATCACTCCCACCGGAACTCGTTTTTGCCGGCTCGATCGCCGGCAAGAGTTGATCGATGATGGACAAAAATCGAGAGACGTATGGCGATCGCCGTGATCGCGACGTGAAATTCGGCTCCCGTTTTTAGTTACAGCACCATTAGCGATGCTAACGAAGAATACCCTTCTGGACTCGCCGTTCTTTCTCTCTCGCTCCATCTTTCTTTTTTTCCTCAGAGAGAAAGGAAGAGAGAGAGAGAGAGAGAGCCATTCGCGTGTCCTCGATTGGCTCGCAATTACCATACTGCCCACGCTGATGCAGCGATGTTAACACGCACAGGTCGCGCGAGGTGGAGGGACACACAACCGCGCAAACATACGTGATCAGAGGGAAATATTACAGAGCGCGATGACCCCTTCAAGAGTGTCGTTGGAGCGGCCGTTATCGCCTCGTCGAAACTCTTCCGACCGCAATGACGAATTAATTGCGCGAAATAAACATCTCGAGTAGAAGCGAACGGACAAAGAGAGGTCAATCCATATTTTGCAATCGCGCTCTTTAGACATTTAAACAATTTTTCTCTTTTCTCGTCTTCCTTCCCCCACCGAATACATAGCTATCTCGATTTAATTCACGTTTATAATATACTGCCGCAGTTGACATAATAAAGAACGAACTTCGCAACGGCCCGCAGTACCCGCGACACCGAGTCGAATGTCTCTCTTATTTATGTTCATTTATACTTACGTTTATTTTCGATAACGTGGCAAGTATTGCTTCCCGAAGCGCGCGTCGTCGTGAATCCGATTAAGACGGCGTTTAATTTGAATAATTCGCGTCGCCGCTCATGACTTTATCGCCGTTTAGCCTCGCGTAATATCCGAAGGCACGCTTCACGCCGTCGAGGATTCCCTCTATCGCCGCCCGTGAAGCAAGCATCGGCGATCGTATTTTTCGAGCCGGATGTATGACGCGCGCAAGGATAAGACGCGATTTGCCGCCTCAACGATTCCCTGAATTTTCCTTGACTGTCACTCGAGAGGCCCGCGATTTATTATTTTCCGCGAGCGACTTTAATACGTGAACTGGTCTCGCCGCACCGTGCGATAACATCTATCCGATAGCTATCCCCCCCCTCCCCCCTCGTGCGATTTTTCTCAGCCGATTGCGAACGGTCGACCGGCATTTCTGCGTTCTTGAATCGAGCCCGTCATTAATAACTATGCCGACCAGCCGGAGTAGCCACCGCGAGAGAGGCTCATTACTTTCGATTTGAACGGAGATTACTTTCGAAACGGATTATAATAGCGGCCGAAACGGACGCGGACTAACGGCCGGTCTGAGAGCCGATCTTCAAAATCAACCGCCGCATTAAGCGGTCGATACTATACAGCGACAGTCAATTAGGTACTTCATTTGGCCGAATTTATCCCCGGATTGGCCGGTCATTACGCGAAGCTTATAATCCGTTGAAATTCCCCACTTTGAATAAAAGCGGTCGCTTAATCACTCACGATCCCGTTAAATTCGAAGGTCCACGGAAGTATGGATAATCGAACGTACAACCGGAGTTGCGTGCTCCCGAATATAGATAAGAATGATGAAAGCAACGCAAGGAATATTTCATAGGAAGCACATACAATACTTAAAAAAGTCACATGATCACATCGAACAAATAAATCTACCGAATGTTTATGTAACTTGAATAAAATATGAAACGAAATAGCCACGAAATAAATGTCTAGCAAATATACTGATAAAAGTATCTAACATTTTTGTCGAATATCTATAATACAAATATCCGAAGAAGTGATCGTCTAATTGTTTCGAGCAACGTGGGGAACGTCAATGAAAGAGAAAAAGAATGAAGGAAAAATGGAAAATTCTTTTCGAAGTAAAATCGCATTAGAAAAAACAAGTTAATTACAGACAAAACACAATTGTAGATATGTCGAGATTCGTATCGACGACTCTCGTAAAATATATCGTAAACATTTTCGAGAACATGAACCGTTAAAGCGTGCACACATGCAAGTCGAGAAATAAGACTCACCTTGCTCGCACTCGTCAATGTCTTCGGAGCAATCCAGTCCTTTGTATCCGGTGGCGCAGGAGCAGGTGAAGGAGCCGTTGATAGGGCTGGTGTCGCAGATCGCGCCCTCGTGACACGGATTCGACGTGCAGGCGTCGTCGAGATGGCAGAGGAGTCCTGCGACACAAAACCAACAGTTCTTTTTTCTTTCATTTTTCACACGACATTACACACATGGTGTAGAATTACACCACTCGTCCCAAATAACTCCGATAGCTCATATAAAAATGTTGCACGAACGAATCTTTGTACGACGCAAATTACGAGTTGTGCTCCTTCGATGCGCGACGACCGACTGACATTCGACAACAAGATGCATACAAGACAACAAATTCTGATAATTATGAACTAATGCAACAGTTGACACAGAAATTTTGAACTAATCTATTGATTTTAGTACAACGCGAGTTGCCTCTTCACGCGCAGCGACCGACTGACTTTCAATAACAAGGCGCGCGCACGCGCGCGCGCAGGAAAAAACAACACGCACAATTCGACCGTCATGTTTACGTATATCATTGTCCTACGCTCTAATACAACATAATCCATTTATTACGGATATCACACTAATACACATGCCATGATTAAATTAATAATAATACTGCAATGAATATATGAAAATATTTCAACTCGCCGTTTACTCAGGAACGAATAATTGTGTGCGAATTTTTATTTGTCTATTACCGTTTTTAACGCGAAAAATATCCTATAAATCATCCTTGTATCAAATAGTCGGAATTTTTCTCTCGATGCGTAATAAATAGAATGTAAAATCAATATAAAATTTGGCCGCGATGCACTTCGCAGTGTTCTGTAAAATCTTTCTATTATCGTCCATCAGCACGATAACAATCACGGTCGGTACGAAGCATATGGAATTATCGAACGCACGTACCCTCTTCTCGACTTCCTTCGACCCGCGCAACAAATTATGCGGCCGTACAAATTATTGCAAGGCGAGTTGAGGAAATTGCCGGCATCGTAAACTCGGAAGGACAATATAAAATTGAGAAAGCTACGCCGGGGGACGTAATTTTCCTTGGGAAGCGGCTCGCGTGTGTCGAAGCGAACTTTTCTTTATGAGGCCCGATAACGGTACCGGAGTCCCCGGGATATTCATATATAAACCAGAGTAAGTGCATGCAGATGCACGAGCATGCACCCGCGAGTAACTGTAACTATATCTCTAACGCGAACTCTGAAAGTACGCCCGAAGGCGCGAGCGAAAAGGACCATTACGCGTTCGTGTACCGCAGGTCCGTTATAACTTCTGCGAACTTTTCTTCCCTGAACCCTAAAAAGACAGTAGTCTACTCGCAAAATAATATGCTCCGATTCTCGATTCTGAAGCGGATGATATCCAACGACGATTGAATTCGCAATTGAAGTGATTTCCCACGAACGACTATAACATCGCGTTGTTATGCTTTATAGTGCGTAAGAGAAATTCGTCCAAAAAAATTTCACACTCATCGTCTCGGCGAGAGTATAATAGAGCACGCAGTACGCCAACGCGCACACTTGTGTATCTTCGTGAGATTGGACCGTGTGAAGTTTGCAAGCTTGGATTTTTATCACGTCTCTGTATACTCTAACACTCAGTAAGGCGAAAATCATTTTTCAATTACCCTAACATAATCTTAGCCCTTAAATGCATAGTGTTGCAAATTTGCAACATATTTATTTTTCCTCTTTGTCGAGATCAAAGGCACACCTAAACATGGAAGACCAAATTCTTCTTTAGAACGAAATATACAATCCAAAAGGCACAAAGGCAATGCTCAACATATGCCTCAGATTTTTTTTAATATTTTTCTCATTTTCTGTGACTACCTATGAACTTAAAAAATAATAATTCAGTAATAAAAAAAAATTCATGCATTTAACGGTTAATTAAATAATTTTTGTTCAATTTTAATTTTGATTTATATCTAACAAGAAAACGAATGAATAATAATAACCTCCCACGAGAAGTACCTCAGTACCCACATCGCACTTCACGATTCTGTGAATCGATGGGATCGCCGCTGGTCGACATAAAAGCCCGATTCCGGGGAATCGCGACGCGGTCTATCTGGCGGTGCGAAGAGAGAAAAAGAGAGATAGAGAAAGAGAGAGAGAGAGAGAGAGAGGCAGAGAGGAATATACCTGTATTTGGTGATTGCCGGCGGATCGATCTGAAAACGACCCACCTCGCGGCTGTTCTCCCGAGCGGCCGGCGATGGAAGGAGAGTAAGGACAGAAACTCGTTTCCAGTCGCCAAGGTCGATACACGGCGAAGCCAGGGCGTCCCGGGAGTCCTCGGAATCTCGAGATTCCGAAGGACCCGTTCTCTACGTAGCTCTCGTAGTAGGCGCGTCGTACTGGGCGCACGTGTGCAGATGCACCTGCCGATGCATCTCGCGAGCCGCCGCCGCGAGTCGCGAGTCTTGTTCCCGACCATACTCGGCGTCGAGTTAATCACCCCACGGATACGCGACCTCGCAGAAACGAACCGGAGGAGGAGGCGTTGCGTATGTCTGTCTGCCTCTCTCTCTCTCTCTCTCTCTCTCGAAAAAGGAGCATTTCAGGCTTCCGTCATATTTTTTCCAGCGATATTATGCGCGCGCCGATAAAGACCGCGCCGGAATTGGACGTAACGAGCAGGCGGGATCGCCGCGGAGAAACGCGCGACTGATACCGGTAATGAAATGTGCCCCGGATAAGAGGACGCTCTCGAGGAAGGCTCTCACATCAGTAAACCGGTATCGGATCTTCCTGCACAGCTAACAGCTATGCTCGCGTTTGTAATGATTTTAACTGACATTAAATTACTTGGACCGATAGGATTCGGAAAATCAATCTTCTCATGATTGGAATCACCGTGTAATTAATATTCAATTTATCGCGAATTTTCTCGGCAAAAATTTACACATTTTTTTTAGCGAACCTCGTGAATTTTTATCACGAGGTTCTCAGTTTTTATCGTCGCCACGATGATCTCACCGATGATCCGAAATTTCTCGCGACCGTCCGAAAGAAATATAATCAGAATAAACGCGCGTTGGATAGAGAAATGGCGAGGAATATTCGGATTTTGCTTTCAGAACGACTTGAGAAAGTCGTCCTTGGCGCATTTTCCGATCCGTTCACATTCGGATAACACAAGTCTGAAGTCGCTTACCGGTCTTTCCGTACGTGCACTGGCAATAGAAGCTGCCGACGCGGTCGATGCAAGTAGCACCGTTGAAGCAGGCCGCACCTGCACAGTCATCGATGTTGACGCTGCAATCGGGCCCGGTCCAGCCGTTCACGCATATGCACGAGTAACTGCCGTGCGAATTCGTGCACGTAGCGCCGTTGTGGCACAAGGACGGCCGCACGGAGCACTCGTCCACGTCCAGCTCGCATTGCGTGCCGGTGAAGGCCGGCGGACACAGGCAGGAGTACTCGTTCACCCGGTCCATGCAAGTGGCACCATTCTGACAGAGGTTGCCCGGACAGTCGTCGATGTTCTCCTCGCAGTGCTCCCCTCGGAATCCTGGAACACAAGAGATCGCAGGCGTACATTAATTCGTGCCCTTCTTAGCGTTAGTCGCAGCAATGACGGACGTTGATTTCAAACGGTGCGCCGCGTGCATAAATTTGTAATTCATTAAATCACTATGATAATTAGAAATCGGCGTCAATATATACTATTTTGTCACCGTTAATGTGAATTGATTTTAGCGATAAGAACGCGACCGCACATTAATTAATATTAATTCCATACAGCAGCGTTACTCGCGGATGATGTAATAAACGACGGGAGCAAACAGTTGATTACAAAAATCTCAGAGCAAGTTTCATAAATAAGTTATGTAGTCGTTATATATTACACCGCGGTCTTATTAACGTAAATTATAATAATTGTAATAATAAAGGTTGAGAGATAATGGCAAGGCGATGCGATTCACCACGGCGTCGTTATCGAGGTGATTAAACCGCCCTCCGTTGGGCCGCTGCAATTCACGATCGCCTCTAATTCTCTAATTCGTTTTTATTACTCGGCCGCTACGGCGCAGTGCCGGTCGAGCGCGCATTTGCATGGCTACGAACAGGTAATCACGGCGCGATTAATAATCAGGAGCGCGAATCGGAGCGGCGATATTTTCCAATTCGCGTTCAACCGGAGGAGGAGAGGGAAGGGAAGGGGGACCGAGCGGACGACGACGAGGAGAAAGAGGAAAAAAGATGGCGCGCGATCGTTACAGCGCATCGGCACGATGATGATCGCGCGGCGGTTATAAAGAGAACTCATTACCGCAACACGCCGGACCGGCGCGAGCGAGCGCGTCGTCGTGCGTGTTCGCCGGCGTGAAAAATCGAAAACGGCGGATCGACGCGCCGCCGCTCGTATCGAAGCGACGCGCGTCGCTCGGTCGGTTTTATCCGGCACAAACTACGAGCTGACGAGAAGAAGAAGAGATCGGCGGCCTGAAGACAAGCCGGCGGAGGGTGCGAAGGGACGCATCGACATGGGCTCCGACGGCCGTGAAATCGCCGGCGGCGACGAGGAAGCTACGACAGATTCCTTCCGACGCCGCGGCGAAGAAACGCTGAACAAACAGCGGCGGAAACGACCGGCTATGTGTCGCCTCGTGCGCCAACTTTTTGCCGGACGGGGAACGCGAAACGCGCAGTTCCGGCGCGAGCAAGTTGGCGCGTGGAATGATACCGCCTGTTTTTTCGCGACGACAGAAGCAATGGGTGTTCTTCCTTGTTCGCGAGAATCGCTCGGGCGATCGAGAGGCCTCTCGTTGGCTAGTTGGTTAATTCTAGAGCGCGCGACCCTATGTTGCTGCCGCGATGCCATGTCGTCGGGTAGGAACTCGAGTTTCTGGACATGCAGAACCGCCCAGTCGACGTGCCCTTGAACCTCGACGAGAGAGGCGAGGAGCGAGAGGGAGAAAGACGGACGGATGGAAATCGGCGGATCGGCCGAATCGACGTTGCATGACGCTCGATTATCCGCTCATCATGGAGCTTTCTTCTCTTCTTCATCGCACTCATTTTCTGCTCCCGTTGAACCCGGGCAAAACAAACATTCGGATGGACGGCGAATGGATTCGCGACGGTTCGTCGCGATCTCGAAAGACTCGATTACGCTTATCTCGTTGCGCTACTGCGAGCTCTCTTCTCTCTCGTTCCGATTAAATGTTCGTGCCTGGAAATTTACATTTTGCGTCTCCAAGCCGTCTCGGACGATCCGCGATTCGCGATAGAAATAGTTGCGGAACTATCTGAGCGAAGACGCGGGCGAGCAGAACTACAATGTTCTTTTCGAATTTCTTCGAGTGAAATTCCACTAGAAAAGCAGATTCACAGCCGAGTCGCTCGAAGTTGAATGATCTTTCACTCTTTTCTTCTGTGGAATGAACTCTTCCGCCCTGAATCGTCGAGTAGAAATGTTCGAAATGTGAAAAATCGTTCGAAATTGAAGAGTTAACATAACGTACTCCGTAGCCGCGGAAACAAACTCAATTCTAACAAATCCAATTTTTCACTCTAATCAATCGACTCATGCGACTGCAAGTGGCACGAGTATCATTATCACGTTGAAATATCTTTCACATACTTTGAGCGAGATTTCACTCGGAGAAATTGCGCAACGTAAAAAAATGCAAGTGGAATTCAGTCCCCCGAATTCCGTCGCGGAGCAGAGATCGTCCGAAGGGCGCGTCTCGGATTTCATTTTTAATTAAGACGTCTACATGCCGGGCGTTCGTCGGGGATGAAGTTCGCACACGCGAAAGCGGTGCCGCGGACGCCGATCGCTCGATCTCCGAGCCGCCACGAAAGCTTCGATAACGAGAACGTGGAGGAACAAACGAGCACGGCGCGCGGACACACTGGCAGATAAGACGCTGCCGTAATTAAGCGGCGATAGGGAACGGCGATCGTTGCCTCCCGACGTCCCTTGTACACGCAAAGGGACATCAAGGCGAACGAGACCGCGAGCAGAAAACCGAGCGCGATATCGTCGGGGCTAATAGCATCGCCGGCAATTACTATCGACAACGTGTCGCGCCAGGTGTCGATATTATTTCGCGATATCAATTATTCGCGCGCGTCGTATCATTCGTTTACGCGCCGTGCCGTGTTGCTAGACGGCTAGCGCACCGCGATACCGCGCCAATTACTGCCAAGAACATCGGCGTCGTGAGCGTTTATCAGCGAAATCAATAATTTGTTTATCGCTTTATCCATCGCGAAGCCTCATCCGGCGCTGAATCGCATCGACGAGTCGGAATCGCTTTAATTGCTAATCTCAGCGACGCAACGAACGAGTTCTTATCTCCTAACTCTGCATTTGTTATCGAAGCAACGAATAATAACATGATCGTAAACATAAAATTATTTACACTTGTTTGAATTTCTTCCTTCGGCTCCTCTCTCTTTTCTCTCTCAGGGTGCTGTTATAAATAAACACTTATTAACCGTTACGATAAAGCGATGATTGTTAAAGAGCGGACGCGCCGAGCGTGTTGATAAATTTTCAATTCCACCGCTCGCTGCAAGTCGTCGCGAATAATTGCGCGACCAATGCCGATCGGCAACGGAAGCGCGCGCGTGCATCCTCTATGTACGCGCACAGATAAATCTATTATAGCAAGGCAAATACGCGTGGTCGGATTAGAGCGAACGCGAGTGTTCGCCACAAACTGAACGATTATGCGCGGGATAAAACGCCACGAGGAAATCCGGGTATGCTCTTCCCTTCGTGAACGTCGGTCGATATAAGAAGCA